>NC_047105.1:149013253-149053380 GCF_902500255.1 Thalassophryne amazonica
CATGCTTGTTTATTTACACCTCTACTTTGTTTACACATCAGTGATGTTAACTCAGTGCTTTGTTTGCTTGTATATACATCAATGTTTTTTTTTACTCATCAGTTCTTTGTTTATGCATCGGTGCTTTGTTTGATTACACAGTAGTGCTTTGCTTACACATCAGTGCTTTGTTTGATTACACAGTAGTGCTTTGCTTACGCATAGGTGCTTTGTTTATGCATCGGTGCTGTTTGATTACACAGTAGTGCTTTGCTTACTCATCAGTGCTTTGTTTACACATCAGTGCTTTGTTTGATTACACATCAGTGCTTTGTTTATGCATCAGTGCTTTGTTTGATTACACAGTAGTGCTTTGCTTACACATCATTGCTTTGTTTACGCATCAGTGCTTTGTTTGATTACACAGTAGTGCTTTGCTTACACATCAGTGCTTTGTTTACGCATCGGTGCTTTGTTTGATTACACAGTAGTGCTTTGCTTACGCATCAGTGCTTTGTTTGATTACACGGTAGTGCTTTGCTTACACATCAGTGCTTTGTTTATTTACACCTCTACTTTGTTTACACATCAGTGATGTTAACTCAGTGCTTTGTTTGCTTGTATATACATCAATGTTTTTTTTTTTACTCATCAGTTCTTTGTTTATGCATCGGTGCTTTGTTTGATTACACAGTAGTGCTTTGCTTACACATCAGTGCTTTGTTTGATTACACAGTAGTGCTTTGCTTACGCATCAGTGCTTTGTTTGATTACACGGTAGTGCTTTGCTTACGCATCAGTGCTTTGTTTGCTTACACATCAGTGCTTTGTTTATTTACACCTCTACTTTGTTTACACATCAGTGATGTTAACTCAGTGCTTTGTTTGCTTGTATATACATCAATGTTTTTTTTTTTACTCATCAGTTCTTTGTTTATGCATCGGTGCTTTGTTTGATTACACAGTAGTGCTTTGCTTACACATCAGTGCTTTGTTTGATTACACAGTAGTGCTTTGCTTACACATAGGTGCTTTGTTTACGCATCGGTGCTGTTTGATTACACAGTAGTGCTTTGATTATGCATCAGTGCTTTGTTTGATTACACGGTAGTGCTTTGCTTACACATCAGTGCTTTGTTTATTTACACCTCTACTTTGTTTACACATCAGTGATGTTAACTCAGTGCTTTGTTTGCTTGTATATACATCAATGTTTTTTTTTTCTCATCAGTTCTATGTTTATGCATCGGTGCTTTGTTTGATTACACAGTAGTGCTTTGCTTATACATCAGTGCTTTGTTTGATTACACAGTAGTGCTTTGCTTACACATAGGTGATTTGTTTACACATCGGTGCATTGTTTGATTACACAGTAGTGCTTTGCTTACACATCAATGCTTTGATTACGCATCAGTGCTTTGTTTGATTACACAGTAGTGCTTTGCTTACCCATCAGTGCTTTGTTTATGCATCTGTGCTTTGGTTACGCATCAGTGCTTTGTTTCATTACACGGTAGTGCTTTGTTTACACATCAGTGCTTTGTTTACACATTGGTGCTTTGTTTATGCATCAGTGCTTGTTTGATTACACAGTAGTGCTTTGCTTACACATCAGTGCTTTGTTTACGCATCAGTGCTTTGTTTAATTACACAGTAGTGCATTGCTTACGCATCAGTGCTTTGTTTGATTACACAGTAGTGCATTGCTTACGCATCGGTGCTTTGTTTGATTACACAGTAGTGCTTTACTTACACATCAGTGCTTTGTTTGATTACACAGTAGTGATTTGCTTACACATCAGTGCTTTGTTTGATTACACAGTAGTGCTTTGCTTACACATCAGTGCTTTGTTTGATTACACAGTAGTGCTTTGATCACGCATCAGTGCTTTGTTTGATTACACAGTAGTGATTTGTTTACACATCAGTGCTTTGTTTACACATCGTTGCTTTGTTTCATTACACAGTAGTACTTTGTTTACACATCGGTGCTTTGTTTACGCATCAGAGCTTGTTTGATTACACAGTATTGCTTTGCTTACGCATCAGTGCTTTGTTTGATTACACAGTAGTGCTTTGCTTACACATCAGTGCTTTGATTACACAGTAGTGCTTTGCTTACACATCAGTGCTTTGTTTGATTACACAGTAGTGCTTTGCTTACACATCAGTGCTTTGTTTACGCATCGGTGCTTTGTTTGATTACACAGTAGTGGTTTATTTACACATCAGTGCTTTGTTTACACATCAGTGCTTTGTTTATTTACACCTCTACTTTGTTTACACATCAGTGATGTTAACTCAGTGCTTTGTTGATTACATGTTAGTGTTTTGTTTGATTTTGTTGCTTTGTTTGCTTGTTTACACGTCTGTGCTTTGTTTGTTTACACGTCAGTGTTTTGTCTGCTTGTGGGTGGGCCAATAAAATGTTATCACTTTTGTATTCCAAAGAAGATTGAACATGTCATCAATTATTGAACTGCGTGGAAAACAAGAGACAAAGTGGGAAACCTTTGGTTTCAAATGTTAATTTGATGCTTCTGTTACAAGTCTGTTAATAAAATTTTCAAATAAGCTGATTTCAAAAACTTGTGTATGATCAAAAAGTGGTAACATTTTATTGGCCCACTCTGTATAGACATCAGTACTTTGTTTGCTTGTATATACATCAATGTTTTGTTTTACTCATCAGTTCTTTTTTTACGCATCGGTGCTTTGTTTGATTACACAGTAGTGCTTAGCTTACACATCAGTGCTTTGTTTGATTACACAATAGTGCTTTGCTTACTCATCAGTGCTTTGTTTACACATTAGTGCTTTGTTTGATTACACGTCAGTGCTTTGTTTACACATCAGTGCTTTGTTTGATTATACAGTAGTGCTTTGTTTGATTACACAGTAGTGCTTTGCTTACACATCAGTGCTTTGTTTACGCATCGGTGCTTTGTTTGATTACACAGTAGTGCTTTGCTTACACATCAGTGCTTTGTTTGATTACACGGTAGTGCTTTGCTTACACATCAGTGCTTTGTTTATTTACACCTCTACTTTGTTTACACATCAGTGATGTTAACTCAGTGCTTTGTTTGCTTGTATATACATCAATGTTTTTTTTTTACTCATCAGTTCTTGTTTATGCATCAGTGTTTGTTTGATTACACAGTAGGTTGCATTTGCTTACCCATCAGTGCTGGTTTGATATTACACCAGTAGGCTTTGCTTCCACATGTGCTTTGTTTACGCATCGGTTCTTGTTTGATTAAACAGTAGTCTTTGCTTACACATCAGTGCTTTTGTTTGATTACACAAGTGCTTTACTTACACATCAGTGCTTTGTTTATTCACATCGTGCTTTGCTTACACATAGTGCTTTTTTGATTACATAGGCTTTGTTGATACACATCAGTGCTTTGTTTACATCGGTGCTTTGTTTGTTACACAATGCATTGCTGTTGTGTTTGTATTACACAGTAGTGCTTTGCTTACGCATCAGTGCTTTGTTGATTTACACAGTATGCTTTGCTTTACACATCAGTGCTTGTTAACGCATCAGTGCTGTGTTGATACAACAGTAGTGCTTTGCTTACACATCAGTGCTTTGTTTACGCATCGGTGCTTTGTTTGATTACACAGTAGTGCTTTGCTTACACATCAGTGCTTTGTTTGATTACACAGTAGTGCTTTGCTTACGCATCAGTACTTTGTTTGATTACACGGTAGTGCTTTGGTTACACATCAGTGCTTTGTTTATTTACACCTCTACTTTGTTTACACATCAGTGATGTTAACTCAGTGCTTTGTTTGCTTGTATATACATCAATGTTTTTTTTTCTCATCAGTTCTTTGTTTACGCATCGGTGCTTTGTTTGATTACACAGTAGTGCTTTGCTTACACATAGGTGATTTGTTTACGCATCGGTGCTTTGTTTGATTACACAGTAGTGCTTTGCTTACTCATCAGTGCTTTATTTATGCATCGGTGCTTTGGTTAAACATCAGTGCTTTGTTTAATTACACAGTAGTGCTTTGCTTACTCATCAGTGCTTTGTTTATGCATCGGTGCTTTGGTTACACATCAATGCTTTGTTTACGCATCGGTGCTTTGTTTGATTACACAGTAGTGCTTTGCTTACACATCAATGCTTTGTTTATGCATCAGTGCTTTGTTTGATTACGCATCAGTGCTTTGTTTGATTACACAGTAGTGATTTGTTTACACATCAGTGCTTTGTTTACACATCGGTGCTTTGTTTATGCATCAGTGCTTTGTTTCATTACACAGTAGTGCTTTGCTTACACATCAGTGCTTTGTTTACGCATCAGTGCTTTGTTTGATTACACAGTAGTGCTTTGCTTACACATCAGTGCTTTGTTTACGCATCAGTGCTTTGTTTGATTACACAGTAGTGCTTTGCTTACGCATCAGTGCTTTGTTTGATTAATCGGTACTGCTTTGCTTACACATCAGTGCTTTGTTTATTTACACCTCTAGTTTGTTTACACATCAGTGATGTTAACTCAGTGCTTTGTTTGCTTGTATATACATCAATGTTTTTACTCATCAGTTCTTTGTTTACGCATCGGTGCTTTGTTTGATTACACAGTAGTGCTTTGCTTTCGCATCAGTGCTTTGTTTGATTACACAGTAGTGCTTTGCTTACACATCAATGCTTTGTTTATGCATCAGTGCTTTGTTTGATTTCACAGTAGTGCATTGCTTACGCATCAGTGATTTGTCTGATTACATGGTACTGCTTTACTTACACATCAGTGCTTTGTTTATTTACACCTCTACTTTGTTTACACATCAGTGATGTTAACTCAGTGCCTTGTTTGCTTGTATATACATCAATGTTTTGTTTTACTCATCAGTTCTTTGTTTACGCATCGGTGCTTTGTTTGATTACACAGTAGTGCTTTGCTTACACATAGGTGCTTTGTTTATGCATCGGTGCTTTGTTTGATTACACAGTAGTGCTTTGCTTACGCCTCAGTGCTTTGTTTGATTACACGGTAGTGCTTTGCTTACACATCAGTGCTTTGTTTATTTACACCTCTACTTTGTTTACACATCAGTGATGTTAACTCAGTGCTTTGTTTGCTTGTATATACATCAATGTTTTGTTTTACTCATCAGTTCTTTATTTACACATCTGTGTTTTGTTTTATTACACAGTAGTGCTTTGCTTACTCATCAATGCTTTGTTTGATTACACATCAGTGCTTTGTTTATGCATCAGTGCTTTGCTTACACATCAGTGCTTTGATTACACAGTAGTGCTTTGCTTACACATCAGTGCTTTGCTTACACATCAGTGCTTTGTTAGATTACACAGTAGTGCTTTGCTTACACATCAGTGCTTTGTTTACGCATCGGTGCTTTGTTTATGCATCAGTGCTTTGTTTGATTACACGGTAGTGCTTTGTTTACACATCAGTGCTTTGTTTACACATCAGTGCTTTGTTTATTTACACCTCTACTTTGTTTACACATCAGTGATGTTAACTCAGTGCTTTGTTGATTACATGTTAGTGTTTTGTTTGATTTCGTTGCTTTGTTTGCTTGTTTACACGTCTGTGCTTTGTTTGTTTACACGTCAGTGTTTTGTCTGCTTGTGGGTGGGCCAATAAAATGTTATCACTTTTGTAATCCAAAGAAGATTGAACATGTCATCAATTATTGAACTGTGGAAAACAAGAGACAAAGTGGGAAACATTTGGTTTCAAATGTTAATTTGATGCTTCTGTTACAAGTTCATAAATAAATTTTTTTTTAAATAAGCTGATTTCAAAAACTTGTGTATGATCAAAAAGTGGTAACATTTTATTGGCCCACTCTGTATAGACATCAGTACTTTGTTTGCTTGTATATACATCAATGTTTTGTTTTACTCATCAGTTCTTTTTTTACGCATCGGTGCTTTGTTTGATTACACAATAGTGCTTTGCTTACTCATCAGTGCTTTGTTTACACATCAGTGCTTTGTTTGATTACACGTCAGTGCTTTGTTTACACATCAGTGCTTTGTTTGATTATACAGTAGTGCTTTGTTTTGATTATACAGTAGTGCTTTGCTTACTCATCAGTGCTTTGTTTACACATCAGTGCTTTGTTTGATTATACAGTAGTGCTGTGCTTACACATCACTGCTTTGTTTGATTACACAATAGTGCTTTGCTTATTCATCAGTGCTTTGTTTATGCATCGGTGCTTTGTTCACACATCGGTGCTTTGTTTACGCATCAGTGCTTGACTACACAGTAGTGCTTTGCTTACACAGTGCTTTGTTAATGCATCAGTGCTTTGTTTGATTACACAGTAGTGCTTTGCTTACTCATTAGTGCTTTGTTTACACATCAGTGCTTTGTTTATGCATCAGTGCTTTGTTTGATTACACAGTAGTGCTTTGCTTACCCATCAGTGCTTTGTTTGATTACAAAGTAGTGCTTTGCTTACACATCAATGCTTTGCTTACACATCAGTGCTTTGTTTATTTACACCTCTACTTTGTTTACACATCAGTGATGTTAACTCAGTGCTTTGTTTGCTTGTATATACATCAATGTTTTGTTTTACTCATCAGTTCTTTGTTTACGCATCGGTGCTTTGGTTGATTACACAGTAGTGCTTTGCTTACGCATCAGTGCTTTGTTTGATTACACAGTAGTGCTTTGCTTACGCATCAGTGCTTTGTTTGATTACACGGTAGTGCTTTGCTTACACTTCAGTGCTTTGTTTATTTACACCTCTACTTTGTTTACACATCAGTGATGTTAACTCAGTGCTTTGTTTGCTTGTATATACATCAATGTTTTGTTTTACTCATCAGTTCTTTGCTTACGCATCAGTGCTTTGTTTGATTACACAGTAGTGCTTTGCTTACGCATCAGTGCTTTGTTTGATTACACAGTAGTGCTTTGCTTACGCATCAGTGCTTTGTTTGATTACACGGTAGTGCTTTGCTTACACTTCAGTGCTTTGTTTATTTACACCTCTACTTTGTTTACACATCAGTGATGTTAACTCAGTGCTTTGTTTGCTTGTATATACATCAATGTTTTGTTTTACTCATCAGTTCTTTGTTTACATATCGGTGCTTTGTTTGATTACACAGTAGTGCTTTGCTTACACATCAATGCTTTGATTACGCATCAGTGCTTTGTTTGATTACACAGTAGTGCTTTGCTTACACATCAATGCTTTGATTACGCATCAGTGCTTTGTTTGATTACACAGTAGTGCTTTGCTTACACATCAATGCTTTGATTACGCATCAGTGCTTTGTTTGATTACACAGTAGTGCTTTGCTTACACATCAATGCTTTGATTACGCATCAGTGCTTTGTTTGATTACACAGTAGTGCTTTGCTTACTCATCAGTGCTTTGTTTACACATCAGTGATGTTAACTCAGTGCTTTGTTTGCTTGTATATACATCAATGTTTTGTTTTACTCATCACTGCTTTGTTTACGCATCAGTGCTTTGTTTCATTACACGGTAGTGCTTTGCTTACTCATCAGTGCTTTGTTTACACATCAGTGCTTTGTTTGATTACACAGTAGTGCTTTGCTTACACATCAATGCTTTGATTACGCATCAGTGCTTTGTTTGATTACACAGTAGTGCTTTGCTTACACATCAATGCTTTGATTACGCATCAGTGCTTTGTTTGATTACACAGTAGTGCTTTGCTTACTCATCAGTGCTTTGTTTACACATCAGTGATGTTAACTCAGTGCTTTGTTTGCTTGTATATACATCAATGTTTTGTTTTACTCATCAGTGCTTTGTTTACGCATCAGTGCTTTGTTTCATTACACGGTAGTGCTTTGCTTACTCATCAGTGCTTTGTTTACACATCAGTGCTTGTTTGATTACACAGTAGTGCTTTGCTTACTCATCAGTGCTTTGTTTACGCATCAGTGCTTGTTTGATTACACAGTAGTGCTTTGCTTACTCATCAGTGCTTTGTTTACGCATCAGTGCTTGTTTGATTACACAGTAGTGCTTTGCTTACTCATCAGTGCTTTGTTTACACATCAGTGCTTTGTTTGATTACACAGTAGTGCTTTGCTTATGCATCAGTGCTTTGTTTGATTACACAGTAGTGCTTTACTTACTCATCAGTGCTTTGTTTGATTTGCTTTGTTTATTTACACCTCTACTTTATTTACACATCAGTGATGTTAACTCAGTGCTTTGTTTGCTTGTATATACATCAATGTTTTGTTTTATTCATCAGTTATTTGTTTACACATCGGTGCTTTGTTTGATTACACAGTAGTGCTTTGTTTATTTACACCTCTACTTTGTTTACACATCAGTGATGTTAACTCAGTGCTTTGTTTGCTTGTATATACATCAATGTTTTGTTTTATTCATCAGTTCTTTGTTTACACATCGGTGCTTTGTTTGATTACACAGTAGTGCTTTGCTTACACGTCTGTGCTTTGTTTGTTTACATGTCAGTGTTTTGTCTGCTTGTAGAGGGTGGGCCAATAAAATGTTATCACTTTTGTAATCCAAAGAAGAGGAGCGTGGATTGAACATGTCATCAATTATTGAACTGTGCGGAAAACAAGAGACAAAGTGGGAAACCTTTGGTTTCAAATGTTCATTTGATGCTTCTGTTACAAGTCTGTTAATAAAATCTTCAAATAAGCTGATTTCAAACACTTGTGCATGATAAAAAAGTGGTAAGATTTTATTGGCCCACTCTGTATAGACATCAATGTTTTGTTTTACTCATCAGTGCTCTTTGTTTACAAGCCAGTGTTTTTTAAATTACATGTCAATGCTTTGTTCACACGAGTGCTTTGTTTACGTGTCATTGTTGTTTGATCACGTAAGTGCATTGCATGTATATACGTCAGTGCTTTGTTTGATTACGTGTCAGCGCTTTGTTTTCTTACAAATCAGTGCTGTTTGTTTACACGTCAGTGCACTGTTTGTTTACAGATCGGTGGTTTGTTGTTTTAACAGGTCAGGTTTTCAATTTCAATTTATTTTCATTTATATAGCGCCAAATCACAACAGAGTTGCCTCAAAGCGCTTCACACAAGTAAGGTCTAACCTTACCAACCCCCAGAGCAACAGTGGTAAGAAAAAACTTCCTCTGAGGAAGAAACCTCAAGCAGACCAGACTCAAAGGGGTGACCCTCTGCTTGGGCCATGATACAGACACAAATTACAGAATTCACAGAACAATTCTCGGACAAATATACAAGAAATGCTGTTGGCGCACAGGACAGGAGGATCGCCAACACAAACACAACTCCCATCTCTGGATGGAGCTGCACCTTAAACAGAGAAAAAACAGAATCAGGTATCAGAAAGACAAAAAATACAGTATAATTTGTCAGCATTAAACAACAAGAAAAACAGAAGAAATACTAAAGTGATCGCCGGCCGCTAGCCCTAAACTTCACTAAAAGACCCAGAATTTAGGTAAAGTTGAGGCCGCAGCCCGCTCCAATTACTAATAAAATGAATTAAAAGAGTAAAAAGCGTAAAACAAAACTGTACCAGTATGCTAGCCATATGAAAGGGAAAATAAGTGTGTCTTAAGTCTGGACTTGAATGTCTCCACAGTCTGATTGTTTTATTGATGCAGGGAGATCATTCCACAGAACAGGGGCACGATAAGAGAAAACTCTGTGACCCACAGACTTTTTATTCACCTTAGGGACACAAAGTAGTCCTGCACCCTGAGAACGTAAAGCCCGGGCCGGTACGTAAGGTTTAATTAGGTCAGCTAGGTAGGGAGGTGCCAGTCCATGAACAATTTTATAGGTTAGTAGCAGAACCTTAAAATCTAATCTCACTGGGACAGGAAGCCAGTGAAGAGACGCCAAAATGGGTGTAATGTGGTCGAACTTTCTACTTTGTGTCAAACGTCTGGCTGCAGCATTTTGAACCAATTGGAGAGCCCTAATGCTGGACTGCGGTAAATCAGAAAATAGAACATTGCAGTAGTCCAATCTAGAAGAGATGAACGCATGGATCAGGGTCTCAGCATCAGCCATAGACAGGATGGGACCAATCTTAGCTATATTTCACAGGTGGAAGAAAGCAGTCCTAGTAATATTTCTAATGTGGAGGTCAAAGGACAATGAAGGATCAAAAATTACCCCAAGGTTCCTCACTTTGTCAGTGTGATGTATGACACACGAGCCGAGGCTGAGCATTAACTGGTCAAATTGCTTTGTTTGTTTACAGGTCAGTGCTTTGTTGTTTTTACAGGCCAGTGCTTTGTTTGTTTACAGGTCAGTGCTTTGTTGTTTTTACAGGTCAGCGCTTTGTTTGTTTACAGATCAGTGCTTTGTTGTTTTTACAGGCCAGTGCTTTGTTTGTTTACAGATCAGTGCTTTGTTGTTTTTACAGGTCAGTACTTTGTTTACAGGTCAGTGCTTTGTTTACAGATCAGTGCTTTGTTGTTTTTACAAGTCAGTGCTTTGTTTACAGATCAGTGCTTTTTTGTTTACAGATCAGTGCTTTTTTGTTTACAGATCAGTGCTTTTTTTGTTTACAGATCAGTGCTTTTTTTGTTTACAGGTCAGTGCTTTGTTGTTTTTACAGGTCAGTGCTTTTTTTGTTTACAGGTCAGTGCTTTGTTGTTTTTACAGGTCAGTGCTTTCTTTGTGATGCTGTGCCACTGATGATGCTGAACACATGTAGACATTAGATTTGAAAATAATTTTATTGATAAGAAACAACAGTGAAAACAGTGGCGTTCGAAGACGAGTTTACTGTGATGCCGTGTCTGTTGTCGAGGTCACATTACTTGGAACATTTCAGCCGAAGGTGAAGCAAAACAACGTGTCAAAGTCCTCAAGTTATTTGTACAGAATCAGGAAGAAACAAGCAATCAAAGACCAGCTGTTTCCATGTCCAAGACCAAAATCTGCTCACACTTGGCAAAGAAAACAAAATATATAAAACACAAACTTAAAGCACTTGTTTTAGTCAGGGGTCCTTCGTGGGTCTGGAGCCGCCCTCAGTGGCCCAGAAGTCCAGTGCCTGCACACAGAAACACCATTTATTAAAGTCAGTCGACATGATCAATGAAAACCCCCAAGCTGTCAGAACCAAGTCATTTATGAAACGATTCAGGTGCGCGTGTCCTAAGCACTGATGTCTATGTCTCCGGGTCCTCAGTCTTTGAGATCTAGAGACGCCTGGGAAGATCTTATGGAGTCATGAGGTCAAAGTTCAAAGGTGTTTGGTGGCACTGATGTCTTTGCAGGAGAATGAAAGTCCAAGTCTTCATGGTCCTGGTGCTTCCTGTCTGGTTGTCAGATGTGGACTCTGACGACTGACCTAAGGTGAGGACTGGATGTCTTTGGTCCCAGGTCTCTAAGGAGGATCTCTGGGTCCCGCTGGAAGGACTTTGACTCAAATGAACGGTTACTTGGTGAGACTCGATAAGGAGGATCACTGTGTGGGGCGTTTCTCTGATCAGGATCCAGGAGTCTCAGTGTTGATGTGATGGGAAGTGGAGCCCCACCCCTGCACCACTTTCTGTGCTCCGCACCTGTTGGTCTGGGTACGAACAGGGAGCTCTGTGTGCAGTCTGGGGTTTTGTTTTACTGCCGGTGTTTCCATTATGTTTCTGTTTCTTCATGCTGTTGGGTCTGGTGTCCATTCGTGGTTATGTTCCTCCGAGTGTCAACTTTCTTTTCCTTTATGATTTCTTTATTCTGTGTGTGGTGTTTTGGTTATTTTATGATATTTTGTTTTTTGTGGATGTTGACGTCACTGGGCATGTTTGACGCTGAGTGACTGGGATGAAAATCAGCACCTCAAAATCTGAGACCATGGTCCTCTATCGGAGAAAGGTGGACTGTCCCCTCTTAACATTAAATCGGTGTGTAACTTTGCAAAAACAATGTCGGACTCTGTAGTTTTCTCTGGGCCCCTCCCCAATCAGACCGGGAGTGACATGTTTAGCCGCATGTTCTCCTTGAATTGCTGGCTGTCTGAGTGGTGTCCAAAAAATGAGGTGGGCTTCATAGATAATTGGCAAAGCTTCTGGGGAAAACCTGGTCTTGTTAGGAGAGATGGCATCCATCCCACTTTGGATGGAGCAGCTCTCATTTCTAGAAATCTGGCCAATTTTCTTAAATCCTCCAAACCGTGACTATCCAGGGTTGGGACCAGGAAGCAGAGTTGTAGTCTTACACACCTCTCTGCAGCTTCTCTCCCCCTGCCATCCCCTCATTACCCCATCCCCGTAGAGACGGTGCCTGCTCCCAGACTACCAATAACCAGCAAAAATCTATTTAAGCATAAAAATTCAAAAAGAAAAAATAATATAGCACCTTCAACTGCACCACAGACTAAAACAGTTAAATGTGGTCTATTAAACATTAGGTCTCTCTCTTCTAAGTCCCTGTTGGTAAATGATATAATAATTGATCAACATATTGATTTATTCTGCCTTACAGAAACCTGGTTACAGCAGGATGAATATGTTAGTTTAAATGAGTCAACACCCCCGAGTCACACTAACTGTCAGAATGCTCGTAGCACGGGCCGAGGCGGAGGATTAGCAGCAATCTTCCATTCCATCTTATTAATTAATCAAAAACCCAGACAGACCTTTAATTCATTTGAAAGCTTGACTCTTAGTCTTGTCCATCCAAATTGGAAGTCCCAAAAAACAGTTTTATTTGTTATTATCTATCGTCCACCTGGTCGTTACTGTGAGTTTCTCTGTGAATTTTCAGACCTTTTGTCTGACTTAGTGCTTAGCTCAGATAAGATAATTATAGTGGGCGATTTTAACATCCACACAGATCCTGAGAATGACAGCCTCAACACTGCATTTAATCTATTATTAGACTCAATTGGCTTTGCTCAAAAAGTAAATGAGTCAGCCCACCACTTTAATCATATCTTAGATCTTGTTCTGACTTATGGTATGGAAATAGAAGACTTAACAGTATTCCCTGAAAACTCCCTTCTGTCTGATCATTTCTTAATAACATTTACATTTACTCTGATGGACTACCCAGCAATAGTTTTACATCCTCATCGAAGACAACTTTGGATGCTGTAGCTCCTCTAAAAAAGAGAGCTTTAAATCAGAAGTGCCTGACTCCGTGGTATAACTCACAAACTCGTAGCTTAAAGCAGATAACCCGTAAGTTGGAGAGGAAATGGCGTCTCACTAATTTAGAAGATCTTCACTTAGCCTGGAAAAAGAGTCTGTTGCTCTATAAAAAAAAGCCCTCCGTAAAGCTAGGACATCTTTCTACTCATCACTAATTGAAGAAAATAAGAACAACCCCAGGTTTCTTTTCAGCAATGTAGCCAGGCTGACAAAGTGTCAGAGCTCTATTGAGCTGAGTATTACATTAACTTTAACTAGTAATGACTTCATGACTTTCTTTGCTAACAAAATTTTAACTATTAGAGAAAAAATTACTCATAACCATCCCAAAGACGTATCGTTATCTTTGGCTGCTTTCAGTGATGCCGGTATTTGGTTAGACTCTTTCTCTCTGATTGTTCTGTCTGAGTTATTTTCATTAGTTACTTCATCCAAACCATCAACATGTTTATTAGACCCCATTCCTACCAGGCTGCTCAAGGAAGCCCTACCATTATTTAATGCTTTGATCTTAAATATGATCAATCTATCTTTGTTAGTTGGCTATGTACCACAGGCTTTTAAGGTGGCAGTAATTAAACCATTACTTAAAAAGCCATCACTTGACCCAGCTATCTTAGCTAATTATAGGCCAATCTCCAACCTTCCTTTTCTCTCAAAAATTCTTGAAAGGGTAGTTGTAAAACAGCTAACTGATCATCTGCAGAGGAATGGTCTATTTGAAGAGTTTCAGTCAGGTTTTAGAATTCATCATAGTACAGAAACAGCATTAGTGAAGGTTACAAATGATCTTCTTATGGCCTCGGACAGTGGACTCATCTCTGTGCTTGTTCTGTTAGACCTCAGTGCTGCTTTTGATACTGTTGACCATAAAATTTTATTACAGAGATTAGAGCATGCCATAGGTATTAAAGGCACTGCGCTGCGGTGGTTTGAATCATATTTGTCTAATAGATTACAATTTGTTCATGTAAATGGGGAATCTTCTTCACAGACTAAAGTTAATTATGGAGTTCCACAAGGTTCTGTGCTAGGACCAATTTTATTCACTTTATACATGCTTCCCTTAGGCAGTATTATTAGACGGTATTGCTTAAATTTTCATTGTTACGCAGATGATACCCAGCTTTATCTATCCATGAAGCCAGAGGACACACACCAATTAGCTAAACTGCAGGATTGTCTTACAGACATAAAGACATGGATGACCTCTAATTTCCTGCTTTTAAACTCAGATAAAACTGAAGTTATTGTACTTGGCCCCACAAATCTTAGAAACATGGTGTCTAACCAGATCCTTACTCTGGATGGCATTACCCTGACCTCTAGTAATACTGTGAGAAATCTTGGAGTCATTTTTGATCAGGATATGTCATTCAAAGCGCATATTAAACAAATATGTAGGACTGCTTTTTTGCATTTACGCAATATCTCTAAAATCAGAAAGGTCTTGTCTCAGAGTGATGCTGAAAAACTAATTCATGCATTTATTTCCTCTAGGCTGGACTATTGTAATTCATTATTATCAGGTTGTCCTAAAAGTTCCCTAAAAAGCCTTCAGTTAATTCAAAATGCTGCAGCTAGAGTACTGACGGGGACTAGAAGGAGAGAGCATATCTCACCCATATTGGCCTCTCTTCATTGGCTTCCTGTTAATTCTAGAATAGAATTTAAAATTCTTCTTCTTACTTATAAGGTTTTGAATAATCAGGTCCCATCTTATCTTAGGGACCTCGTAGTACCATATCACCCCAATAGAGCGCTTCGCTCTCAGACTGCAGGCTTACTTGTAGTTCCTAGGGTTTGTAAGAGTAGAATGGGAGGCAGAGCCTTCAGCTTTCAGGCTCCTCTCCTGTGGAACCAGCTCCCAATTCAGATCAGGGAGACAGACACCCTCTCTACTTTTAAGATTAGGCTTAAAACTTTCCTTTTTGCTAAAGCTTATAGTTAGGGCTGGATCAGGTGACCCTGAACCATCCCTTAGTTATGCTGCTATAGACGTAGACTGCTGGGGGGTTCCCATGATGCACTGTTTCTTTCTTTTTGCTCTATATGCACCACTCTGCATTTAATCATTAGTGCTTGATCTCTGCTCCCCTCCACAGCATGTCTTTTTCCTGGTTCTCTCCCTCAGCCCCAACCAGTCCCAGCAGAAGACTGCCCCTCCCTGAGCCTGGTTCTGCTGGAGGTTTCTTCCTGTTAAAAGGGAGTTTTTCCTTCCCACTGTAGCCAAGTGCTTGCTCACAGGGGGTCGTTTTGACCGTTGGGTTTTTACATAATTATTGTATGGCCTTGCCTTACAATATAAAGCGCCTTGGGGCAACTGTTTGTTGTGATTTGGCGCTATATAAAAAAATGATTGATTGATTGACTGATTGATGGGTCAGGGGAGACCATGGAGCTGTATATAAGAACTAGAGAGCACAGTAGCGCTGACCTGTGTGCCGACAAGGAAGCGTGATCGCCATTTTAATTCCAGGCAAGTTAGTGATTTGTGTTCATAGAAGTTCAATTAGTCTCGTCAAGAAACAGGTGGAATATGCCGGAAAGCTGCACCTGTTGGCAAAGTCACAAACGGAGGAACAAGGGAGACAATATTTCCTTCCATAAGTATGTGGTTTTGGTTCTTCTTGTCACTTTGTCCGTGATATTCGGATGATAAACAGCTGTATGTCTCCTGCCGTACCTGTGTCGCCCGATGACACGGACCATTAACTCTTCACTTATGTCTACTTGATATTTTCCACTGCTAGACCAATGTCTAGTTAAAATACTTGTCGTTAGTGATTAAAACTGTTCAACAAGACTGGGGATTTTTTTTTAATTTGCACCTTAAAATAATGAGATTATAATGACCCGCGCTGTGCCGCTCACAGTCACACCCACACATAGAGACGTGTACCCACACCACTGACTTCATGAATGAAACTCGGTCAATAAAGGATAATTGTGTAAAAATCTAACATATATAAATGTATTGTAATGGTTTTAGGAGCCACGTTGCATTGAACACAGCAACAGCTCAGCCTCACAGCGTAGCTTGAACAGCGCGGATCCGTGTAACTTTCAACACTAATATTTGGGAATGTGTGTGTGTCTGAGTAAGTTTAATACTTTCCTGATATAATTTAATGTAAATTAATTTTACTGGCTCGATATCCAGGTCAAAATGGCATTTTAACACGTATTTTGCAAGCGTTTTCGGGGTTTTGTTCACGAGTGGGGGTAAGTTGGAGGACTGGGGGGGAGGCATCTGATGACACTGTACCAGACCTCCGTGGTGAAGAAGGAGCTGAGCCAGAAGACGAGACTCTCAACTGACTGTCGGGAATGTTCACTAGTCCGAAGGTTCAGCAGTCTGTGTGTGTGTATTTAATCCAAATTAAGACAAACATCACAATTCACAGTCACCTGCGAAGGTTGGATAATTTCCTTAATTTCAAGTCTTAATTACAGAATATTGTGAATGACATTTACATTGTACGGCGCATCTTTATAACCAACAAACTTAAAGTGACAAAGTAAAAACAAAGTGTGTTTTTTTATTATTAAAGTAACATTCGCGCTCACATCACACATGAAAGAAACACCTTTTTCATGGAAACGAAAAGCACATGTAGGTATACAGCTAGTAGAACAGCCTACTGAAACTTGGCATCAAAATATATTCATTTGTTGACCTGAACCTTCAAACTCGTAAACCTTCGGACTAATGAACCGACAGACTAATGAACCTTCGGACTAGTGAACATTTCCACTCCGATCCTCACCTATGCTTTGGGTAATGACTGATACAAGGGGCGAAAATGAGATTCCACCATCGGGAATCTAGACTTAAACTTCTGGACAGAGTGAGAAGCCCAACTATCCTGGACAGACTAAGTACAACCGCTGCTTCTTCACATCGAAATAAGCCAAATGATGTGGTTCAGGCATGCGGTGAGGGCAGTCTTCCTGGGGAGGTTGATGGAAATCCTGGAGAATCTCCCCCAGATCTGGACCAGGGCATCACTTAGCTTCTGGACAGTCTCAGGTTCAACATGGCAGCGGCAGACCGAACCATGTCTCAGAAGTGTTCTATTGGATTTAGCATGGGGACCAGTAAATGGTATCAATTCCTTCATCCTCCAGGACCTGTCTGCAGATTCTCACCACATGAGGACCATGTGGTGAGAATGGGTTCCTCCTCGTACCAGGAGGAACCCAGGACCCACTGCACTAGTGTAGGGTCTGACACTGGGTCCATGGATTTCATCCTGATTCCCAACAGCAGTCAGGGTGCTGTTGTGTGGCCTGTAGAGGTCTGCATGTCCTTCCAGGGATTTGCCTCCCCAGACCATCACTGACCCACCAAACCGGTCACGCTGAATGATGTTGCAGGCAGCATGAAGTTCTCCACAACATCTCCAGACCCTTTCACACCTGTCACAAGTGCTCAGATTGAACCTGCTCTCATCTGGTAAAAACACAGGACACCAGCTTGCTGGTGTTTGATGGCAAATGCCATGCGAACTCCACTGTGCCGGCCAGTGAGCACAGGGCCCCCTACAGGATGTCGGGTCCTCAGGCCACCCTCAGGAAATCTGTTTCTGGATGTTTGGTCGGAGACATTCACACAGTGGTCTGCTGGAGGTCATTCTGTAGGACTCTGGCAGTGCTCATCTTGTTCCTCATTTCACAAAGGAGCAGATACCGGTCCTATTGAGGGGTTAAGGACCTTCTATGACCCTGTCCAGCTCTCCTACAGGAACTGCCAGTCTCCTGGAATCTCCTCATCCATGCTCTTCAGACTGTGCTGGGAAACACAGCAAACCTTCTGGCAATGGCACATACTGATGTGCTGTCCTCCAGGACAGCACATAACGGACGGCACATCAATATGTGACCCTCTGTGGTGTCCAGGTATCGCACCATGCTACCAGTAGTGACACTGACCCCAGACAAAGGCAAAACTAGTGAAAAATCAGTCAGAAAGGATGAGGAGGGACAAAATGTCAGTGACCTCCAGCTGTAAAACCATTCCTGTTTTGGGTGTCATTGCACTGGTGCCCTCTAGTGCACCTGTTGTTAATTTCATTAACACCAAAGCTGCATAAACTGATGAATAACTCCCCGCTGATACTTAACTGATACCCAGACGCTGCCTCATGTGGTCAAACGGACAGTTACATCTGTCCGTTTATTTAATTCAATATCTCAGAAGTTGAACAGGAAGGTGTGCAACCAAATGCCGCCTGAAGATCTGCTCGCACTGATGCTGGAATTTAAGTTGGCAGTGTTGTGGAAATGAGGTCAGAACCAGAGCTGAATTGGGACCTCCTGGGATCTGTTTGTGTTCTCACTTTGCATGGGATTCCATCGCCGTGATTCCCATCATGCCGACTTTAAAGGACTTCCTGCATAAAGTGCACCGTACCTCCACGGATTTAATCCACATCACTGAATCTTCCTTCAGAAGCTCATTTTCATTAAATTTGTACTTGCCCATGTCCTCACAGGTGGTGCAGTGGCTCAGTGGTTAGCACTGCTGCCTCACAGCAGGAAGGTCGTGGGATTGTTTTCCACTTGGTCCTTTCATGTGGAGTTTGCATGTTCTGCCTGGTTGTTTCCAAAGCAGAAGGTTCTCAAGGTATGCGGTGTAAAACTTGTGCCAAATCAACAGCAATGAAAAAGGGGGAGAAGCTGGAAGAACTTCCTTCCATTTGTTGTTCAACCACATCCAAGTGGAGCAGGTGGATGAGAGGATCAGGAGCCGGTCTGCTGGGCTGCTGAAGACCAGGGTTTGAATCCTGCTCATGCTCCCTGTCTGTGCCCGTCTGCATCATCCCAGTCCACCCAGCTGGAAATGGGTACCAACCTCGGCTGAGGAAGTAACCTGTGTCAGACCGGCGTCCCTTCCAGGGGGACTCATTGACGCTCACCTGCTTCACGCAACAGAATCCAGACATCAGCACTGGCTCATCTGGCCGGTAATTCTCTTCTTTGTGGTGCCACATGTAGCAGCTTTTACGTGCTGCTGCATTCCTGCAGGGACAGCGCCCTCATGTGGTCAAGTGTTTCTGGTGATGGGCAAAAACAGAACATACGGAGCTACAGTGGAACCAAACCCAAACCAAAAGTAGGTGTGCTCACCTTTAAAGCCCTCCTCAGGCAGGCTGACTGTGGAAAGAGAAAACAAAGCCACATTATATCACGTTTGTTTGTTTGTATCCGTGACGGTGCAGAGGTTAAAGGTCATACCCTGATAGAAGTCGTCCATGGCTGCATAGTCTGCGACGGGTTCATCGGCCTGGAAGGAAACAAGAGTTACATCACGGTGCCCTGAAGGGCAGGAACCAACAGCATCATCATCATCAAAGAGTAAGTAAGTAAGTAAGCTTTATTTATAAAGCGCTTTTCACAGACCAGGGTCACAAAGCGCTGCACATGGCATACAAAAATAATCTAAAAATAACATAAGAAAACAATAAAATACAATATTAGGCTAAAAAGCTAACTTAAAGAAATGCGTCTTTAGTTGCCTTCTAAAAGTATCTATACAATCCAGAGAACGAAGGGCACAGGGAAGCTCATTCCAGAGGCTAGGCGCCACCACTTTAAAAGATCTGTCCCCGCGAGTTTTAAAACGGGTCCGAGAAACCATCAACAGGTTCTGATTGGACGACCTGAGGCTCCTGGAGGAAGCATAAGGCTGGATCAGGTCCCTGATGTACTCCGGTGCCTGTCCATGCAGACCTCTAAAGTCAATACCAGGATTTTGTAATGAATCCTGTAGGAGACAGGCAGCCAATGCAAAGTATTAAGAATAGGAGTAATACGGTCCCTCCTGCGGGTGCGGGTAAGCAGGCGCGCAGCAGAATTTTGCACAACCTGCAGGCGGGCCAACTCCTTCTTATTCAAACAGGTGAAGAGACTGTTACAATAATCCAAACGCGATGAGACGAACGCATGAACAATCATCTCACTCTCTTTTAAAGTCACCATCTTACGGAGCTTAGAGATGTTCCGAATTTGGAAAAAACAGTTCTTAACCAGGTAATTTGTGTGCTGCTCCAAAGACATCCCTCCATCCAAAATGACACCCAGGTTACACAGGCTGCTTTTGACCGTACAGCTTAGGCTACCGAGATGCTGCTTAATTCCAGGTACAGCACTATCTGGTGCTACAATCAGAGTCTCAGTCTTATTGGAATTTAACTGCAGACTGTTCTCAGTGAGCCATTCCTTAATTTTGGCCAAACAATTTGTGAGAGAGCAGAGTTTCTGTGGCTCAGTTGTCTTAAAAGAGCAGTACAGCTGCAGATCATCGGCATACAAATGATAGGACACATCACTAAACTGCTGGATCAGCTTGCTGAGAGGAAGGAGATACAACGAGAACAAAACAGGTCCCAAGACCGATCCCTGTGGCACACCCCACAGAAGATCTGCAGATTCCGACACTGCATTGCCCACCGTCACACTAAAAGTTCTACCAGTCAGGTAAGAGGTAAACCACTCTAAAACACAATCTGACATTCCAACCAAATCCCGCAATCTGTTTATCAGAATGCCATGGTCAACGATATCAAACGCCGATGACAGATCAAACAGAATCAGCACAGAACATTTGCCACTGTCAGCTGCCATCATCATGTCACTAGACACCTTCAACAGGGCTGTTTCAGTAGAATGAAACTCACGGTACCCAGATTGAAAAGTGTCATGGATGTTGTTAGCCTGCAAAAACGATCTCAACTGAGCACAGACTACCTTTTCCAAGACTTTGGCCAAGAAAGGGGTTTTAGATATTGGCCTAAAGTTCTTGAGTTCTGTAGAATCCAATCCAGCTTTCTTTAACTGTGGTTCCACAATGGCATGTTTAAAATAACAGGGAAACACACCACTCGACAAAGATATATTAAACATTTTAGCAATGTAGGGCCCGATGGAGTCAAATACATTTACAAACAGTTTAAACGGAAGAACATCCAAAATACCAGAGGATGGCTTCACTTTATTCATGATGGTTGAGATGTCCTCTACAGTAACAGGCTCAAATGAGGCCCAGCACTGAGTGGGAGGTTCCCAGTGCTGGGGACCATGGCATGGAGGCAGGTTGTACTTTATAACTCTAACCTTATCAATAAAGAAATCCAGGAACTCCTCACAACTAGTTTTAGAGATAACAGGAGTGACGGCAGCAGGTGACACAAGAGAGCTGATTGTGTCAAAAAGCACTTTAGGATTTCTTTTATTGGAGGCAATCAGGCGATTAAAATAACTCGTCCTGGCCTCCTCTATCATCTTATTTAAGGAAGATATTAAGTCTCTTAAATGTAGCCTGTGAACCTCCAGTTTTGTTGACTTCCATAGGCGTTCAATCTGGCGACATGTTCTCCTTAGAGTCATAATCCCATCATTTATCCAAGGACGGAAACTTTCACGAGGAGCTTTATTAGCCTTAAGTGGTGCCACTTGATCCAAGATAGTGGCACAGTGGCTATTAAAGCTATTCATAAAACAATCAGTTTCAGTGAGATTATTAAAAAGTAAAGGGTTGAATTTATCACAGAAAAGCATAGCTGTTGTCTCTGTGATAATTCTCCTTTCTGCCTTGGTAGAAACAGGTCGAGGCTCAGATGGCACCATCAAATCAAAGAAAACACAACAATGATCACTCAGAAGAACATCCTCCACACATACATTGGTAATTTCCAGGCCCAGTGCAAAAACCAGATCCAACGTGTGACCCTTGTTGTGAGTGGGACCTGACACATACTGTTTAAAATGAAAAGCCTCTGTCATAGTTATAAGCTCTCTTGCTGAAGTAGAAGAATCAACATCAATCTGGAAATTAAAATCACCCAAAATTAAGACCTTTTCCAATCTAATTATAGACGATAAAAAGTCAGTAAAAGCCTTAAGAAAAGTCCCAGCAGGGCCAGGAGGTCGATAGATCAAAATACTATAAAATTTATGTGAGGAACCAACTTCCATCATGAGCGCCTCAAAAGAGGGGGCGTGGCTCGTATCCGACAGTCTGCATGCGTACCGGTCCCGGTACACAGCAGCCAGTCCTCCCCCCGCACGACAGGGGTGGGGCTTACTCACCGCTAAGCAACCCGCAGGACAGAGCTCATTTAAATGGATGCATTCATTTTCCCTCTGCCACGTTTCTGTGAGGAAAAGAAAGTCCAAGTTTTTCCTGACAAAAAGCTCATTAATGGAGAACGCTTTATTTGAAATAGAGCGCGCATTCAATAATCCAATCCGACTCAACAATGAGGCGGTAGTCGAGTCCGCTGAACACAGCGGGATAGGCTGCAGACATCTCCCACGGTCACGTGAGGCACCACTGTACCGGCGAAACCCACGCTGCTCCCGAGATGTAAACACGGAAATCAGGGATGGACCCGGGACCCAAGCGACTCGTCCATCGGGGACCCAGTTATGTCCAGGCTGAGTCCAGCAACACAGAGGAGTGGTGGGATGCATGAACAGGGCCGCACCGCCAGCCGTATGGCACTGCAAGAGTGGAACTGGACGAAGCCACCTGTAGCTTCGGTATCCACGAGCCGCACGCCACACTCCTCGTCTGATCCGAACCTGGACACCCGCTCTGCAGCCTCTTCTCCTCTTTTTCGGACTACCTGGACGTCACCACATCAGGTATTCCCGGGAGGAGGGGGAACACACAAACGGAGGTGGGAAAGTTTGCTTGTAGCTATCCCAGTCATGAAAGAGGCATTCCATTGTCTCTTTAATTTTAAAAAGAGAGTCGCGATCATAAATCTGTATTGCACTCACGCAATCGCTATCCGTCAAAGCTGATATGACAGCACACACAATCAGGAAAATAACCGAAAAACGACATGGTAACAGGCAAGCAGCAGCCGGAACACACACAGGCGCCATCTTGTCTTGGTTTGTCTCCAGGAAAATAGAGGCAGAAGAACCCCGTTCAAAGATTTCTTTAGACGGTTTAAACATCTGGATCTTCTCAGTACATTGTGTCCTGGTTTTAAATGTCACTGAGATAAAGAGACAACATACACATCTGCACGCGCACCATCATGTAGCGGAAAGCTGTACCAACCTTCAACGTCCCAAGTTTGCATCAAGCAGAGGTCGTGAAATTTCTTCAAAAGGAGAAACTCAACACAGCAAGGCCTAGTATATCTCCAGGTGCCAAAGGTAGACCCTCCCAGCCAACACAGGATGGACTGGTGTCATAAACCCCCACCCTTTCCAGGATTTAAGACTCCCCAAAGTGCATTCCTCACAGAGCTGCGAATTCCCTTATCAAGATCCCAAACCAGATGTGCCAGCTCCTCTCTCATAAAAAAAAACAGACCACAGAAAGACATATCTGCCCCCAAAAGTCATAAAAATGTCTTTCAAGTAAAAACATCTCACTGACGAATTGCCATCAACTTGTTGATCAGAGTCCAGTTTTTCTGATCAAAATCGACCCAATAATGAACGAGGTCACATTTTGTGATGAAATCCAAAACCCAGTCCCTTCCAATCCATGGAACAAGAGTGACCCCTGTTGGACGAATTGGGGAAGGGCATGTGAGCAGCTTGTACAGTATTAAAAAGTGAACCACCTTTCAAAAAAAGTGTACTTTGCTGTTGTAAGAAGAAAAAAAGAAAAGAGGAAAAGGAAACAAACTTGATTGTTTAACCTCACGCATGAAAGTGACATACATGGTATCTTGTGTTCTGATTATAAGATCGTAGGAAGTTTATTAAGTGTGCTTTGTCATATAATTATGTTGTGTGTGTATTTCCACGGAAAACCATTTACAAGAGTTATCCTACAGGACCTGTTTGGTTTTAAAGCGGGAATCTAAGAGTGGTCAGTGATTTATTATAAGACTAGACAAAGAAACGCAAAGAAAACTACAGTACCCAGAATTCCTGGGGGTGGAGCTTTTAACCCTTTAAAAGCATGCGCCCCCTGGGGAAACGCTCTCTTGTTTGCTCTTGCTCTTCTCTTTTTTGCCTGGCTATTGTTCGATCACCCAAACAGAGGAGAGACCGCTACAGCCGTGCTGCTGTCAATGAGACAGGGACGCCGGAGCGCAGCTGCTTATGCAGTCGACTTCCGCATCGCGGCTGCGAGGTCCGGCTGGAATAACACTGCCCTCCGCGCCGCCTTCGTAAACGGACTGCCGTTGGTCCTAAAGGAGCTCCTGGTGGCTAAGGACGAACCGCGGGATTTAGACGGGCTTATTGATCTCGTTATACGATTAGACAATCGGTTAGAGGAACGCCGTCGGGAGCGAGGCGAAGGACGTGACCGGATATGCGCCGCCCCTCTCCCTTCCGGGTTTGAAAACGGGCCGCCCTCCCCACGCTCCACAGCCGCAGCGCTTTGTGGGGCAACAGCTCCCCCTGTTGACGTTGTTAGGGAGACGCACAGGGCCAAAATGGGAAGGCTGATCCGTGGAGAGTGTTTTCTCTGCAGCTCAACAGAGCACACACAGAGAGACTGCCCCAAACGGCCAAAACGTCAACACTCGCCCTTAGAGACTGGGCTAAGGGGGGGTCAAGACATTCAAGTGAGACACACACAAATTGCCACACGACTCCCAGTCACAATCCTGAGCGGGGATTTAACCCTTCAAGCTTGAGCACTGGTGGACACGGGGTCAGAAGGGAATCTGCTAGACAGCAGATGGGCAAAGGAGGTAGGGCTCCCTCTGGTGGTGCTTCCTATGCCATTGCAGGTGCGGGCACTAGATGGCACCCTCCTCCCTTTACTCACACACAAGACACCACCAGTAACTCTGGTGGTGTCTGGAAACCACCGGGAGGAGATTGAGTTTTTTGTAACTCCTGCCACCTCCCGCGTGATTTTGGGCATCCCATGGATGTTAAAGCACAATCCCCGGATCGATTGGCCGTCTGGGGTGGTGGTTCAGTGGAGCGAAACCTGCCATCGGGTGTGTTTAGGATCCTCGGTTCCTCCCGGTTCCCAGGCTAAGGAGGAGGTCAAAGTCCCGCCAAATCTGACGGCAGTGCCGGTTGAGTACCACGATCTTGCTGACGTCTTCAGCAAGGATCTGGCACTCACCCTTCCCCCGCACCGTCTGTACGATTGTGCCATTGATTTGGTTCCAGGCGCTGAGTTCCCGTCCAGCAGGCTGTACAACCTCTCACGACCTGAGCGTGAATCAATGGAGACCTACATCCGGGACTCATTAGCTGCCGGGCTGATCCGGAACTCCACCTCCCCGATGGGGGCAGGTTTCTTTTTTGTGGGCAAGAAAGATGGCGGACTTCGTCCATGTATTGATTACAGGGGGCTGAATGAGATTACGGTTCGCAACCGATACCCGTTGCCATTATTAGATTCCGTGTTCACCCCCCTGCATGGAGCCAAAATCTTTACTAAACTGGATCTTAGAAATGCGTATCACCTGGTTCGGATCCGGAAGAGAGACGAATGGAAGACGGCATTCAACACCCCATTAGGTCACTTTGAGTACCTGGTCATGCCGTTCGGCCTCACAAACGCCCCCGCGACGTTCCAAGCATTAGTTAATGATGTCTTGCGGGATTTCCTGCACCGATTCGTCTTCGTATATCTAGACGATATACTCATCTTTTCTCCGGATCCTGAGACTCATGTCCGGCATGTACGTTAGGTCCTGCAGCGGTTGTTGGAGAACCGGCTGTTTGTGAAGGGCGAGAAGTGTGAGTTCCACCGCACCTCTTTGTCCTTCCTGGGGTTTATCATCTCCCCCAACTCCGTCGCTCCTGATCCGGCCAAGGTTGCGGCGGTGAGAGACTGGCCCCAACCCACTAGCCGTAGGAAGCTGCAACAGTTCCTCGGCTTTGCTAATTTCTACAGGAGGTTCATTAAGGGCTACAGTCAGGTAGTTAGCCCCCTGACAGCCCTGACCTCACCAAAAGTTCCCTTCACCTGGTCGGATCGTTGCGATGCCGCGTTCAAGGAGTTGAAACGGCGCTTCTCGTCTGCACCCGTTCTGGTGCAGCCCGATCCTAGTCGCCAGTTAGTGGTTGAAGTGGATGCCTCGGACTCAGGGATAGGAGCTGTGCTTTCCCAGAGCGGGAAGACCGATAAGGTCCTTCACCCGTGTGCCTATTTTTCCCGCAGGTTGACCCCGGCCGAACGGAACTATGACGTCGGCAATCGAGAACTCCTTGCGGTGAAAGAGGCTCTTGAAGAGTGGAGACATCTGTTGGAGGGAACGTCCGTGCCATTCACGGTTTTCACTGACCACCGGAACCTGGAGTATATCAGGACCGCCAAGCGGCTGAATCCCAGGCAAGCCCGCTGGTCACTGTTCTTCGGCCGTTTTGACTTCCGGATCACCTACCGTCCCGGGACGAAGAACCAGAGATCGGATGCCTTGTCCTGGGTACATGAAGATGAAGTCAAAACGGAGTTGTCGGATCCACCGGAACCCATCATCCCGGAGTCCACTATCGTGCCCACCCTCACCTGGGACGTAGAGAGAACCGTCCGGGAGGCCCTGGCACGAAGCCCGGACCCCGGAACTGGGCCGAAGAACAGACTTTACGTCCCACCAGAAGCTAGGGCTGCAGTCCTGGACTTCTGTCACGGCTCTAAGCTCTCCTGTCATCCAGGGGTGCGAAGAACCGTGGCAGTTGTCCGACAGCGCTTCTGGTGGGCGTCCCTAGAGGCCGACGTCCGGGATTATATCCAGGCCTGCACCACCTGCGCCAGGGGCAAGGCTGACCATCGTAGGGCTTCGGGTCTGCTCCAGCCGCTGCCCGTGCCCCATCGCCCCTGGTCCCACATCGGCCTGGATTTTGTCACGGGTCTCCCGCCGTCCCAGGGCAACACCACCATCTTCACGATAGTGGACCGATTCTCCAAGGCGGCCCACTTCGTGGCCCTCCCGAAGCTCCCGACGGCCCAGGAGACAGCGGACCTCCTGGTTCACCACGTCGTCCGGCTGCATGGGATCCCAACAGACATTGTCTCAGATCGCGGTCCCCAGTTCTCCTCGCACGTCTGGAGGAGCTTCTGCCGGGAACTGGGGGCCACGGTGAGTCTCTCATCCGGGTACCATCCCCAGACCAACGGGCAAGCAGAACGGGACAATCAGGAGATGGAGCAGGCCCTGCGTTGCGTGACAGCCGCGCACCCGGCGGCCTGGAGTACCCATCTGGCCTGGATCGAGTATGCCCATAACAGCCAAGTGTCGTCAGCCACCGGCCTCTCCCCTTTCGAGGTATGTCTGGGGTACCAACCGCCTTTGTTTCCAGTGGTTGAGGGAGAGGTCGGTGTGCCCTCGGTCCAGGCCCACCTACGGAAGTGCCGTCGGGTGTGGCGTGCCGCCCGTTCTGCCTTGCTGAGGGCCCGGATGAGGTCAAAGGCCCATGCAGACCGTCGGCGGACCCCGGCCCCTGCGTATCGGCCAGGGCAGGAGGTGTGGTTGTCGACAAAGGACATCCCCCTCAAAGTGGACTCCCCCAAGTTACAGGACCATTACATCGGTCCCTTCAAAATCCAGAAGGTCATCAGTCCAGCCGCAGTGAGGCTTCAGCTGCCGGCCTCACTGCGGATCCATCCTGTATTACACGTGTCCCGAATCAAACCACATCACACCTCACCCCTCTGTACTCCGGGTCCGGCACCGCCTCCTGCCCGGATCATCGATGGCGAGCCGGCTTGGACTGTGCGCCGGCTTTTGGATGTCCGTAGGATGGGCCGGGGCTTCCAGTATTTGGTGGACTGGGAGGGGTACGGACCTGAAGAACGCTCCTGGGTGAAGAGGAGCTTCATTCTGGACCCGGCCCTCCTGGCCGATTTCTACCGCCGCCACCCGGACAAGCCTGGTCGGGCGCCAGGAGGCGCCCGTTGAGGGGGGGGTCCTGTTGTGTGGGCCGCTGAAGAGGAGGTACTGCTGGCCCACCACCACCAGAGGGCACCCTGCCTGGAGTGCGGGCTCCAGGCACCAGAGGGCGCTGCCGCCTCACAGGAGCAGCCGGGGTGACAGCTGACACTCATCACCTGTGACAGCTGTCACCACTCATCTGATCTGCATCGGTATATCAGCAAGATGTCATCTCCACCTCTTTGCCGAGATATCGTTCTACCTGAAAGGTAATATCCTCAGCCTGACTGCTTGATAGAAAGCCCTTTTTGTGATTTTTGTGAGTGATAACAGACTTTTTCTCCAACAAGAGGTGGAGGTAGCTTCCCTGCCGTGCAGATTGCTGGGTGCAGACGCACCCACGTTTAATTGTGTTTTTGTTCCTCGCCAGCAGTACCAGGTCCGACACGCGGAGGCAGTGGCCACCTGGGAGTTCGGGACTTGGCGGCTCCAGTATTCCCGGGGTCTGGTGGCGGAGGAAATCGTGTGGTTCTGGTTCTGCTTTGGACAGGCGTCTCCTATCTTCGAGCCTGCCCACACGACACCTTGTAATTTGACCTTTGATCTATTGTGTAATCTGTTGTGTTTGTTGTGCACGTTCGCAACAGTAAAGTTCATTTGCGCCCCCTGTTGTGGGTCCGTGTACTTACACTTTCCCAACACTATGAGCACTGCAGAGATAAAAACATCCAGGTCAGCTAAGCCGCAACAGAGAGTGAACTACCGTCGCAAGTCACAGCAATTACAACTGAAAGTGCCCCTGGCAAGCCACGAAACCGGGCGCGGTGACCTGCAGAGTCCCTTTGCCAAGGTACCGGAGACAGCTGTGCAGACAGACGGTTCCTCGACTAAAAATCAGATGGCCTCCAGCATCGGACCTCAAAGAGACCAGCTGCACTGCGCTTCCAAGTAAGACCGGGCATGGTGTCAGAGATAAACAGAGTGGCTTTATTTAATTCTATTCACTGGCACTAATCTTCTCTCACGTTAATAAATACCAAAATAAATTCCCTGCTGATGAGGATGAACTACACTCCTGAACTCCCGCTACTAAACCAAATTATCTGAAAGTCATATCTGAACGTTGCTCATTGAATTTCATCATCATCAAATTGCTTACTGTGATATGTCCTGTTATTGAACTCATGCCTGAGTTAAATAAATATCTTAAAGGTGTGAAGTTGTCTGTGACTTTGTATGGTTTTTACAGAGGGTGTCGGCTCTGACCTGCAGAACGCACGACTGAAAGATTGAGACTGAGCAATTAAAATGAGACTAATTAATTAATAAATGGGTGCCCTTCTTCGAGGTAAAATTATCCACAAGTGATAATTTCAAACATCCTAAAAACACATATTATATTCTTCCTGATTCTGCTGCAATCATCACACAAAAACACTTCCTGCTGCTTCAAAGCGTCGTGTTGCTGCTGCAGCAGCCAGGAACCATGCCGGGGGTCACCATCTCCACCCTCATCCACCAATCAAATGAAAGCAGAAAAGCAGAGCAGCTGATCAGAGATCTGTCAGCTCTGGTACCTTCAGACAGATGACGCTCTCAGGGACGACGCCCAAACTACCCAATGTGGCCGTGTCGTCCGTCAGGCTCCTCCCCTCAACCGAAAGATTCTGGTCAAACGGAGCCACCGAGAAGGCGTGCATAATCTGAGGAGCACAAACACACACACAGGAAGTGACACAAGCAACGCCCACAGGAGAAGTAATCTGATTGGTTTTTGGATATCCACTGTATGTTTGAAGTAATCTGATTGGTTTTTGGATATCCACAGTATGTTTGAAGTAATCTGATTGGTTTTTGGATATCCACTGTATGTTTGAAGTAATCTGATTGGTTTTTGGATATCCACATGTATGTTTGAAGTAATCTGATTGATTTTTGGATATCCACTGTATGTTTGAAGTAATCTGATTGGTTTTTGGATATCCACTGTATGTTTGAAGTAATCTGATTGGTTTTTGGATATCCACTGTATGTTTGAAGTAATCTGATTGGTTTTTGGATATCCACTGAATGTTTGAAGTAATCTGATTGGTTTTTGGATATCCACTGTATGTTTGAAGTAATCTGATTGGTTTTTGGATATCCACTGTATGTTTGAAGTAATCTGATTGGTTTTTGGATATCCACTGTATGTTTGAAGTAATCTGATTGATTTTTGGATATCCACTGTATGTTTGAAGTAATCTGATTGGTTTTTGGATATCCACTGTATGTTTGAAGTAATCTGATTGGTTTTTGGATATCCACTGTATGTTTGAAGTAATCTGATTGGTTTTTGGATATCCACTGTATGTTTGTATAATCTGATTGATTTTTGGATATCCACTGTATGTTTGAAGTAATCTGATTGATTTTTGGATATCCACTGTATGTTTGAAGTAATCTGATTGGTTTTTGGATATCCACTGTATGTTTGAAGTAATCTGATTGGTTTTTGGATATCCACTGTATGATTGAAGTAATCTGATTGGTTTTTGGATATCCACTGTATGTTTGTAGTAATCTGATTGATTTTTGGATATCCACTGTATGTTTGAAGTAATCTGATTGGTTTTTGGATATCCTCTGTATGTTTGAAGTAATCTGATTGGTTTTTGGATATCCTCTGTATGTTTGAAGTAATCTGATTGGTTTTTGGATATCCACTGTATGTTTGAAGTAATCTGATTGATTTTTGGATATCCACTGTATGTTTGAAGTAATCTGATTGGTTTTTGGATATCCTCTGTATGTTTGAAGTAATCTGATTGGTTTTTGGATATCCACTGTATGTTTGAAGTAATCTGATTGATTTTTGGATATCCACTGTATGTTTGAAGTAATCTGATTGGTTTTTGGATATCCACTGTATGATTGAAGTAATCTGATTGGTTTGTGGATATCCACTGTATGTTTGTATAATCTGATTGGTTTTTGGATATCCTCTGTATGTTTGAAGTAATCTGATTGGTTTTTGGATATCCACTGTATGATTGAAGTAATCTGATTGGTTTTTGGATATCCTCTGTATGTTTGAAGTAATCTGATTGATTTTTGGATATCCTCTGTATGTTTGAAGTAATCTGATTGATTTTTGGATATCCACTGTATGACTGAAGTAATCTGATTGGTTTGTGGATATCCACTGTATGTTTGTATAATCTGATTGATTTTTGGATATCCACTGTATGTTTGAAGTAATCTGATTGATTTTTGGATATCCTCTGTATGTTTGAAGTAATCTGATTGGTTTTGGATATCCTCTGTATGTTTGAAGTAATCTGATTGGTTTTTGGATATCCACTGTATGTTTGAAGTAATCTGATTGATTTTTGGATATCCGCTGTATGTTTGAAGTAATCTGATTGGTTTTTGGATATCCACTGTATGATTGAAGTAATCTGATTGGTTTTTGGATATCCACTGTATGTTTGAAGTAATCTGATTGGTTTTTGGATATCCTCTGTATGTTTGAAGTAATCTGATTGGTTTTTGGATATCCTCTGTATGATTGAAGTAATCTGATTGATTTTTGGATATCCACTGTATGTTTGAAGTAATCTGATTGGTTTTTGGATATCCTCTGTATGTTTGAAGTAATCTGATTGATTTTTGGATATCCTCTGTATGACTGAAGTAATCTGATTGGTTTTTGGATATCCTCTGTATGTTTGAAGTAATCTGATTGGTTTTTGGATATCCTCTGTATGACTGAAGTAATCTGATTGATTTTTGGATATCCACTGTATGTTTGAAGTAATCTGATTGGTTTTTGGATATCCTCTGTATGTTTGAAGTAATCGGATTGGTTTTTGGATATCCACTGTATGTTTGAAGTAATCTGATTGGTTTTTGGATATCCTCTGTATGTTTGAAGTAATCTGATTGGTTTTTGGATATCCACTGTATGATTGAAGTAATCTGATTGGTTTTTGGATATCCACTGTATGTTTGTATAATCTGATTGATTTTTGGATATCCTCTGTATGTTTGAAGTAATCTGATTGATTTTTGGATATCCACTGTATGACTGAAGTAATCTGATTGGTTTGTGGATATCCTCTGTATGTTTGAAGTAATCTGATTGGTTTTTGGATATCCTCTGTATGTTTGAAGTAATCTGATTGGTTTTTGGATATCCTCTGTATGTTTGAAGTAATCTGATTGGTTTTTGGATATCCTCTGTATGTTTGAAGTAATCTGATTGGTTTTTGGATATCCACTGTATGTTTGAAGTAATCTGATTGATTTTTGGATATCCACTGTATGTTTGAAGTAATCTGATTGATTTTTGGATATCCTCTGTATGTTTGAAGTAATCTGATTGGTTTTTGGATATCCTCTGTATGTTTGAAGTAATCTGATTGGTTTTTGGATATCCACTGTATGTTTGAAGTAATCTGATTGATTTTTGGATATCCACTGTATGTTTGAAGTAATCTGATTGGTTTTTGGATATCCACTGTATGATTGAAGTAATCTGATTGGTTTGTGGATATCCACTGTATGTTTGTATAATCTGATTGGTTTTTGGATATCCTCTGTATGTTTGAAGTAATCTGATTGGTTTTTGGATATCCACTGTATGATTGAAGTAATCTGATTGTTTTTGGATATCCTCTGTATGTTTGAAGTAATCTGATTGGTTTTTGGATATCCACTGTATGATTGAAGTAATCTGATTGGTTTTTGGATATCCTCTGTATGTTGAAGTAATCTGATTGGATTTTTGGATATCCACTGTATGATTGAAGTAATCTGATTGGTTTTTGGATATCCACTGTATGCTTGAAGTAATCTGATTGGTTTGTGGATATCCACTGTATGTTGTAAGTAATCTGATTGATTTTTGGATATCCACTGTATGTTTGAAGTAATCTGATTGGTTTTTGGATATCCTCTGTATGTTTGAAGTAATCTGATTGGTTTTTGGATATCCACTGTATGTTTGAAGTAATCTGATTGATTTTTGGATATCCACTGTATGTTTGAAGTAATCTGATTGGTTTTTGGATATCCACTGTATGATTGAAGTAATCTGATTGGTTTGTGGATATCCACTGTATGTTTGAAGTAATCTGATTGATTTTTGGATATCCACTGTATGTTTGAAGTAATCTGATTGGTTTTTGGATATCCTCTGTATGTTTGAAGTAATCTGATTGGTTTTTGGATATCCACTGTATGATTGAAGTAATCTGATTGATTTTTGGATATCCACTGTATGTTTGAAGTAATCTGATTGGTTTTTGGATATCCACTGTATGATTGAAGTAATCTGATTGGTTTGTGGATATCCACTGTATGTTTGAAGTAATCTGATTGATTTTTTGGATATCCACTGTATGTTTGAAGTAATCTGATTGATTTTTGGATATCCTCTGTATGTTTGAAGTAATCTGATTGATTTTTGGATATCCACTGTATGATTGAAGTAATCTGATTGGTTTTTGGATATCCTCTGTATGTTTGAAGTAATCTGATTGGTTTTTGGATATCCACTGTATGATTGAAGTAATCTGATTGGTTTTTGGATATCCACTGTATGTTTGAAGTAATCTGATTGGTTTTTGGATATCCACTGTATGATTGAAGTAATCTGATTGGTTTTGGATATCCTCTGTATGTTTGAAGTAATCTGATTGGTTTTTGGATATCCACTGTATGTTTGAAGTAATCTGATTGGTTTTTGGATATCCACTGTATGATTGAAGTAATCTGATTGGTTTTTGGATATCCACTGTATGTTTGTATAATCTGATTGATTTTTGGATATCCTCTGTATGTTTGAAGTAATCTGATTGATTTTTGGATATCCACTGTATGATTGAAGTAATCTGATTGGTTTGTGGATATCCACTGTATGTTTGTAGTAATCTGATTGATTTTTGGATATCCACTGTATGTTTGAAGTAATCTGATTGATTTTTGGATATCCTCTGTATGTTTGAAGTAATCTGATTGGTTTTTGGATATCCTCTGTATGTTTGAAGTAATCTGATTGGTTTTTGGATATCCACTGTATGTTTGAAGTAATCTGATTGATTTTTGGATATCCACTGTATGTTTGAAGTAATCTGATTGGTTTTTGGATATCCACTGTATGATTGAAGTAATCTGATTGGTTTGTGGATATCCACTGTATGTTTGTATAATCTGATTGGTTTTTGGATATCCTCTGTATGTTTGAAGTAATCTGATTGGTTTTTGGATATCCACTGTATGATTGAAGTAATCTGATTGGTTTTTGGATATCCTCTGTATGTTTGAAGTAATCTGATTGGTTTTTGGATATCCACTGTATGATTGAAGTAATCTGATTGATTTTTGGATATCCTCTGTATGTTTGAAGTAATCTGATTGATTTTTGGATATCCACTGTATGTTTGAAGTAATCTGATTGGTTTTTGGATATCCTCTGTATGTTTGAAGTAATCTGATTGGTTTTTGGATATCCACTGTATGATTGAAGTAATCTGATTGGTTTGTGGATATCCACTGTATGTTTGTAAGTAATCTGATTGATTTTTGGATATCCACTGTATGTTGAAGTAATCTGATTGGTTTTTGGATATCCTCTGTATGTTTGAAGTAATCTGATTGGTTTTTGGATATCCACTGTATGTTTGAAGTAATCTGATTGATTTTTGGATATCCACTGTATGTTTGAAGTAATCTGATTGGTTTTTGGATATCCACTGTATGATTGAAGTAATCTGATTGGTTTGTGGATATCCACTGTATGTTTGTATAATCTGATTGGTTTTTGGATATCCACTGTATGTTTGAAGTAATCTGATTGATTTTTGGATATCCACTGTATGTTTGAAGTAATCTGATTGATTTTTGGATATCCTCTGTATGATTGAAGTAATCTGATTGGTTTTTGGATATCCACTGTATGTTTGAAGTAATCTGATTGGTTTTTGGATATCCACTGTATGATTGAAGTAATCTGATTGATTTTTGGATATCCTCTGTATGTTTGAAGTAATCTGATTGATTTTTGGATATCCACTGTATGATTGAAGTAATCTGATTGGTTTTTGGATATCCACTGTATGATTGAAGTAATCTGATTGGTTTTTGGATATCCACTGTATGATTGAAGTAATCTGATTGGTTTTTGGATATCCACTGTATGTTTGTAGTAATCTGATTGGTTTTTGGATATCCTCTGTATGTTTGAAGTAATCTGATTGGTTTTTGGATATCCACTGTATGATTGAAGTAATCTGATTGGTTTTTGGATATCCTCTGTATGTTTGAAGTAATCTGATTGGTTTTTGGATATCCACTGTATGATTGAAGTAATCTGATTGATTTTTGGATATCCTCTGTATGTTTGAAGTAATCTGATTGATTTTTGGATATCCACTGTATGATTGAAGTAATCTGATTGGTTTTTGGATATCCTCTGTATGTTTGAAGTAATCTGATTGGTTTTTGGATATCCACTGTATGATTGAAGTAATCTGATTGGTTTGTGGATATCCACTGTATGTTTGTATAATCTGATTGATTTTTGGATATCCACTGTATGTTTGAAGTAATCTGATTGGTTTTTGGATATCCTCTGTATGTTTGAAGTAATCTGATTGGTTTTTGGATATCCACTGTATGTTTGAAGTAATCTGATTGATTTTTGGATATCCACTGTATGTTTGAAGTAATCTGATTGGTTTTTGGATATCCACTGTATGATTGAAGTAATCTGATTGGTTTGTGGATATCCACTGTATGTTTGTAGTAATCTGATTGGTTTTTGGATATCCACTGTATGTTTGTATAATCTGATTGATTTTTGGATATCCACTGTATGTTTGAAGTAATCTGATTGATTTTTGGATATCCTCTGTATGTTTGAAGTAATCTGATTGAATTTGGATATCCACTGTATGATTGAAGTAATCTGATTGGTTTTTGGATATCCTCTGTATGTTTGAAGTAATCTGATTGTTTTTTGGATATCCACTGTATGACTGAAGTAATCTGATTGGTTTGTGGATATCCACTGTATGTTTGAAGTAATCTGATTGGTTTTTGGATATCCACTGTATGATTGAAGTAATCTGATTGATTTTTGGATATCCTCTGTATGTTTGAAGTAATCTGATTGTTTTTTGGATATCCACTGTATGTTTGAAGTAATCTGATTGGTTTTTGGATATCCACTGTATGATTGAAGTAATCTGATTGGTTTTTGGATATCCACTGTATGTTTGTATAATCTGATTGATTTTTGGATATCCTCTGTATGTTTGAAGTAATCTGATTGATTTTTGGATATCCACTGTATGACTGAAGTAATCTGATTGGTTTGTGGATATCCACTGTATGTTTGTAGTAATCTGATTGATTTTTGGATATCCACTGTATGTTTGAAGTAATCTGATTGATTTTTGGATATCCTCTGTATGTTTGAAGTAATCTGATTGGTTTTTGGATATCCTCTGTATGTTTGAAGTAATCTGATTGGTTTTTGGATATCCACTGTATGTTTGAAGTAATCTGATTGATTTTTGGATATCCACTGTATGTTTGAAGTAATCTGATTGGTTTTTGGATATCCACTGTATGATTGAAGTAATCTGATTGGTTTGTGGATATCCACTGTATGTTTGTATAATCTGATTGGTTTTTGGATATCCTCTGTATGTTTGAAGTAATCTGATTGGTTTTTGGATATCCACTGTATGATTGAAGTAATCTGATTGGTTTTTGGATATCCTCTGTATGTTTGAAGTAATCTGATTGGTTTTTGGATATCCACTGTATGATTGAAGTAATCTGATTGATTTTTGGATATCCTCTGTATGTTTGAAGTAATCTGATTGATTTTTGGATATCCACTGTATGATTGAAGTAATCTGAATGGTTTTTGGATATCCTCTGTATGTTTGAAGTAATCTGATTGGTTTTTGGATATCCACTGTATGACTGAAGTAATCTGATTGGTTTGTGGATATCCACTGTATGTTTGTATAATCTGATTGATTTTTGGATATCCACTGTATGTTTGAAGTAATCTGATTGGTTTTTGGATATCCTCTGTATGTTTGAAGTAATCTGATTGGTTTTTGGATATCCACTGTATGTTTGAAGTAATCTGATTGATTTTTGGATATCCACTGTATGTTTGAAGTAATCTGATTGGTTTTTGGATATCCACTGTATGATTGAAGTAATCTGATTGGTTTGTGGATATCCACTGTATGTTTGTATAATCTGATTGGTTTTTGGATATCCACTGTATGTTTGTATAATCTGATTGATTTTTGGATATCCACTGTATGTTTGAAGTAATCTGATTGATTTTTGGATATCCTCTGTATGATTGAAGTAATCTGATTGGTTTTTGGATATCCTCTGTATGTTTGAAGTAATCTGATTGGTTTTTGGATATCCACTGTATGACTGAAGTAATCTGATTGATTTTTGGATATCCTCTGTATGTTTGAAGTAATCTGATTGATTTTTGGATATCCACTGTATGATTGAAGTAATCTGATTGGTTTTTGGATATCCACTGTATGATTGAAGTAATCTGATTGGTTTTTGGATATCCACTGTATGATTGAAGTAATCTGATTGATTTTTGGATATCCTCTGTATGTTTGAAGTAATCTGATTGATTTTTGGATATCCACTGTATGATTGAAGTAATCTGATTGGTTTTTGGATATCCTCTGTATGTTTGAAGTAATCTGATTGATTTTTGGATATCCACTGTATGATTGAAGTAATCTGATTGGTTTTTGGATATCCTCTGTATGTTTGAAGTAATCTGATTGGTTTTTGGATATCCACTGTATGATTGAAGTAATCTGATTGGTTTGTGGATATCCACTGTATGTTTGAAGTAATCTGATTGGTTTTTGGATATCCACTGTATGATTGAAGTAATCTGATTGGTTTGTGGATATCCACTGTATGTTTGTATAATCTGATTGGTTTTTGGATATCCTCTGTATGTTTGAAGTAATCTGATTGGTTTTTGGATATCCACTGTATGATTGAAGTAATCTGATTGGTTTTTGGATATCCTCTGTATGTTTGAAGTAATCTGATTGGTTTTTGGATATCCACTGTATGATTGAAGTAATCTGATTGGTTTTTGGATATCCACTGTATGTTTGTAGTAATCTGATTGGTTTTTGGATATCCACTGTATGACTGAAGTAATCTGATTGATTTTTGGATATCCTCTGTATGTTTGAAGTAATCTGATTGATTTTTGGATATCCACTGTATGATTGAAGTAATCTGATTGGTTTTTGGATATCCTCTGTATGTTTGAAGTAATCTGATTGATTTTTGGATATCCACTGTATGTTTGAAGTAATCTGATTGGTTTTTGGATATCCACTGTATGATTGAAGTAATCTGATTGGTTTGTGGATATCCACTGTATGTTTGTATAATCTGATTGGTTTTTGGATATCCACTGTATGTTTGTATAATCTGATTGATTTTTGGATATCCACTGTATGTTTGAAGTAATCTGATTGATTTTTGGATATCCACTGTATGATTGAAGTAATCTGATTGGTTTTTGGATATCCTCTGTATGTTTGAAGTAATCTGATTGGTTTTTGGATATCCACTGTATGACTGAAGTAATCTGATTGGTTTGTGGATATCCACTGTATGTTTGAAGTAATCTGATTGGTTTTTGGATATCCACTGTATGATTGAAGTAATCTGATTGATTTTTGGATATCCTCTGTATGTTTGAAGTAATCTGATTGATTTTTGGATATCCACTGTATGATTGAAGTAATCTGATTGGTTTTTGGATATCCTCTGTATGTTTGAAGTAATCTGATTGGTTTTTGGATATCCACTGTATGATTGAAGTAATCTGATTGGTTTGTGGATATCCACTGTATGTTTGAAGTAATCTGATTGGTTTTTGGATATCCACTGTATGATTGAAGTAATCTGATTGGTTTGTGGATATCCACTGTATGTTTGTATAATCTGATTGGTTTTTGGATATCCACTGTATGATTGAAGTAATCTGATTGATTTTTGGATATCCTCTGTATGTTTGAAGTAATCTGATTGATTTTTGGATATCCACTGTATGATTGAAGTAATCTGATTGGTTTTTGGATATCCTCTGTATGTTTGAAGTAATCTGATTGGTTTTTGGATATCCACTGTATGACTTGAAGTAATCTGATTGGTTTTTGGATATCCACTGTATGTTGTAGTAATCTGATTGATTTTTGGATATCCACTGTATGTTTGAAGTAATCTGATTGGTTTTTGGATATCCTCTGTATGTTTGAAGTAATCTGATTGGTTTTTGGATATCCACTGTATGTTTGAAGTAATCTGATTGATTTTTGGATATCCACTGTATGTTTGAAGTAATCTGATTGGTTTTTGGATATCCACTGTATGATTGAAGTAATCTGATTGGTTTGTGGATATCCACTGTATGTTTGTATAATCTGATTGGTTTTTGGATATCCTCTGTATGTTTGAAGTAATCTGATTGGTTTTTGGATATCCACTGTATGATTGAAGTAATCTGATTGGTTTTTGGATATCCACTGTATGTTTGTAGTAATCTGATTGATTTTTGGATATCCTCTGTATGTTTGAAGTAATCTGATTGATTTTTGGATATCCACTGTATGATTGAAGTAATCTGATTGGTTTTTGGATATCCACTGTATGTTTGTAGTAATCTGATTGGTTTTTGGATATCCACTGTATGTTTGAAGTAATCTGATTGATTTTTGGATATCCACTGTATGTTTGAAGTAATCTGATTGGTTTTTGGATATCCTCTGTATGTTTGAAGTAATCTGATTGGATTTTGGATATCCACTGTATGATTGAAGTAATCTGATTGGTTTTTGGATATCCTCTGTATGTTTGAAGTAATCTGATTGTTTTTGGATATCCACTGTATGATTGAAGTAATCTGATTGGTTTGTGGATATCCACTGTATGTTGAAGTAATCTGATTGGTTTTTGGATATCCACTGTATGATTGAAGTAATCTGATTGGTTTTTGGATATCCTCTGTATGTTTGAAGTAATCTGATTGGTTTTTGGATATCCACTGTATGTTTGAAGTAATCTGATTGGTTTTTGGATATCCACTGTATGATTGAAGTAATCTGATTGGTTTTTGGATATCCACTGTATGTT
>NC_047105.1:149053794-149121218 GCF_902500255.1 Thalassophryne amazonica
GATTGGTTTTTGGATATCCTCTGTATGTTTGAAGTAATCTGATTGGTTTTTGGATATCCTCTGTATGACTGAAGTAATCTGATTGATTTTTGGATATCCACTGTATGATTGAAGTAATCTGATTGGTTTTTGGATATCCTCTGTATGATTGAAGTAATCTGATTGATTTTTGGATATCCACTGTATGTTTGAAGTAATCTGATTGATTTTTGGATATCCTCTGTATGTTTGAAGTAATCTGATTGATTTTTGGATATCCACTGTATGTTTGAAGTAATCTGATTGGTTTTTGGATATCCTCTGTATGTTTGAAGTAATCTGATTGGTTTTTGGATATCCACTGTATGTTTGAAGTAATCTGATTGGTTTTTGGATATCCTCTGTATGTTTGAAGTAATCTGATTGGTTTTTGGATATCCACTGTATGTTTGAAGTAATCTGATTGATTTTTGGATATCCTCTGTATGTTTGAAGTAATCTGATTGATTTTTGGATATCCTCTGTATGTTTGAAGTAATCTGATTGATTTTTGGATATCCACTGTATGTTTGAAGTAATCTGATTGGTTTTTGGATATCCACTGTATGATTGAAGTAATCTGATTGGTTTTTGGATATCCACTGTATGATTGAAGTAATCTGATTGGTTTTTGGATATCCACTGTATGTTTGAAGTAATCTGATTGTTTTTGGATATCCACTGTATGATTGAAGTAATCTGATTGGTTTTTGGATATCCATTGTATGTTTGAAGTAATCTGATTGATTTTTGGATATCCACTGTATGATTGAAGTAATCTGATTGGTTTTTGGATATCCTCTGTATGTTTGAAGTAATCTGATTGATTTTTGGATATCCACTGTATGATTGAAGTAATCTGATTGGTTTTTGGATATCCTCTGTATGTTTGAAGTAATCTGATTGATTTTTGGATATCCACTGTATGTTTGAAGTAATCTGATTGGTTTTTGGATATCCTCTGTATGTTTGAAGTAATCTGATTGATTTTTGGATATCCACTGTATGATTGAAGTAATCTGATTGGTTTTTGGATATCCTCTGTATGTTTGAAGTAATCTGATTGGTTTTTGGATATCCACTGTATGTTTGAAGTAATCTGATTGGTTTTTGGATATCCTCTGTATGTTTGAAGTAATCTGATTGGTTTTGGATATCCACTGTATGTTTGAAGTAATCTGATTGATTTTTGGATATCCTCTGTATGTTTGAAGTAATCTGATTGATTTTTGGATATCCACTGTATGTTTGAAGTAATCTGATTGATTTTTGGATATCCACTGTATGTTTGAAGTAATCTGATTGGTTTTTTGGATATCCACTGTATGATTGAAGTAATCTGATTGGTTTTTGGATATCCACTGTATGATTGAAGTAATCTGATTGGTTTTTGGATATCCACTGTATGTTTGAAGTAATCTGATTGATTTTTGGATATCCACTGTATGATTGAAGTAATCTGATTGGTTTTTGGATATCCATTGTATGTTTGAAGTAATCTGATTGATTTTTGGATATCCACTGTATGATTGAAGTAATCTGATTGGTTTTTGGATATCCACTGTATGATTGAAGTAATCTGATTGGTTTGTGGATATCCACTGTATGTTTGAAGTAATCTGATTGGTTTTTGGATATCCACTGTATGTTTGAAGTAATCTGATTGGTTTTTGGATATCCACTGTATGATTGAAGTAATCTGATTGGTTTTTGGATATCCATTGTATGTTTGAAGTAATCTGATTGGTTTTTGGATATCCTCTGTATGTTTGAAGTAATCTGATTGATTTTTGGATATCCACTGTATGTTTGAAGTAATCTGATTGGTTTTTGGATATCCACTGTATGTTTGAAGTAATCTGATTGGTTTTTGGATATCCACTGTATGTTTGAAGTAATCTGATTGGTTTTTGGATATCCACTGTATGTTGAAGTAATCTGATTGGTTTTTGGATATCCACTGTATGTTTGAAGTAATCTGATTGATTTTTGGATATCCACTGTATGTTTGAAGTAATCTGATTGATTTTTGGATATCCACTGTATGTTGAAGTAATCTGATTGGTTTTTGGATATCCACTGTATGATTGAAGTAATCTGATTGGTTTTTGGATATCCACTGTATGTTTGTATAATCTGATTGGTTTTTGGATATCCTCTGTATGTTTGAAGTAATCTGATTGGTTTTTGGATATCCTCTGTATGATTGAAGTAATCTGATTGGTTTTTGGATATCCTCTGTATGATTGAAGTAATCTGATTGGTTTTTGGATATCCACTGTAAGTTTGAAGTAATCTGATTGGTTTGTGGATATCCTCTGTATGATTGAAGTAATCTGATTGATTTTTGGATATCCTCTGTATGATTGAAGTAATCTGATTGGTTTTTGGATATCCGCTGTATGTTTGAAGTAATCTGATTGGTTTTTGGATATCCTCTGTATGATTGAAGTAATCTGATTGATTTTTGGATATCCTCTGTATGATTGAAGTAATCTGATTGGTTTTTGGATATCCACTGTAAGTTTGAAGTAATCTGATTGGTTTGTGGATATCCTCTGTATGTTTGAAGTAATCTGATTGGTTTTTGGATATCCACTGTATGTTTGAAGTAATCTGATTGATTTTTGGATATCCACTGTATGATTGAAGTAATCTGATTGGTTTGTGGATATCCACTGTATGTTTGTATAATCTGATTGATTTTTGGATATCCTCTGTATGTTTGAAGTAATCTGATTGGTTTTTGGATATCCTCTGTATGATTGAAGTAATCTGATTGGTTTTTGGATATCCATTGTATGTTTGAAGTAATCTGATTGGTTTTTGGATATCCTCTGTATGTTTGAAGTAATCTGATTGGTTTTTGGATATCCTCTGTATGTTTGAAGTAATCTGATTGATTTTTGGATATCCGCTGTATGTTTGAAGTAATCTGATTGGTTTTTGGATATCCCTGGTATGTTTGAAGTAATCTGATTGGTTTTTGGATATCCGCTGTATGTTTGAAGTAATCTGATTGGTTTTTGGATATCCTCTGTATGATTGAAGTAATCTGATTGGTTTTTGGATATCCTCTGTATGATTGAAGTAATCTGATTGATTTTGGATATCCACTGTATGTTTGAAGTAATCTGATTGGTTTGTGGATATCCACTGTATGATTGAAGTAATCTGATTGGTTTTTGGATATCCTCTGTATGTTTGAAGTAATCTGATTGGTTTTTGGATATCCACTGTATGATTGAAGTAATCTGATTGGTTTTTGGATATCCACTGTATGTTTGAAGTAATCTGATTGGTTTGTGGATATCCACTGTATGATTGAAGTAATCTGATTGGTTTTTGGATATCCACTGTATGTTTGAAGTAATCTGATTGGTTTGTGGATATCCACTGTATGATTGAAGTAATCTGATTGATTTTTGGATATCCACTGTATGACTGAAGTAATCTGATTGGTTTGTGGATATCCACTGTATGTTGTAGTAATCTGATTGATTTTTGGATATCCTCTGTATGTTTGAAGTAATCTGATTGTTTTTTGGATATCCTCTGTATGTTTGAAGTAATCTGATTGGTTTTTGGATATCCACTGTATGTTTGTATAATCTGATTGGTTTTTGGATATCCTCTGTATGTTTGAAGTAATCTGATTGGTTTTTGGATATCCACTGTATGATTGAAGTAATCTGATTGGTTTTTGGATATCCTCTGTATGTTTGAAGTAATCTGATTGGTTTTTGGATATCCTCTGTATGTTTGAAGTAATCTGATTGGTTTTTGGATATCCTCTGTATGATTGAAGTAATCTGATTGGTTTTTGGATATCCTCTGTATGTTTGAAGTAATCTGATTGATTTTTGGATATCCACTGTATGATTGAAGTAATCTGATTGGTTTTTGGATATCCACTGTATGATTGAAGTAATCTGATTGGTTTTTGGATATCCACTGTATGTTTGAAGTAATCTGATTGATTTTTGGATATCCACTGTATGATTGAAGTAATCTGATTGGTTTTTGGATATCCACTGTATGTTTGAAGTAATCTGATTGATTTTTGGATATCCACTGTATGATTGAAGTAATCTGATTGGTTTTTGGATATCCACTGTATGATTGAAGTAATCTGATTGGTTTGTGGATATCCACTGTATGTTTGAAGTAATCTGATTGATTTTTGGATATCCACTGTATGTTTGTATAATCTGATTGATTTTTGGATATCCTCTGTATGATTGAAGTACTCTGATTGGTTTTTGGATATCCATTGTATGTTTGAAGTAATCTGATTGGTTTTTGGATATCCTCTGTATGTTTGAAGTAATCTGATTGATTTTTGGATATCCGCTGTATGTTTGAAGTAATCTGATTGGTTTTTGGATATCCTGTGTATGTTTGAAGTAATCTGATTGGTTTTTGGATATCCACTGTAAGTTTGAAGTAATCTGATTGGTTTGTGGATATCCTCTGTATGTTTGAAGTAATCTGATTGGTTTTTGGATATCCACTGTATGTTTGAAGTAATCTGATTGATTTTTGGATATCCTCTGTATGTTTGAAGTAATCTGATTGATTTTTGGATATCCTCTGTATGTTTGAAGTAATCTGATTGATTTTTGGATATCCACTGTATGTTTGAAGTAATCTGATTGATTTTTGGATATCCACTGTATGATTGAAGTAATCTGATTGGTTTTTGGATATCCACTGTATGATTGAAGTAATCTGATTGGTTTTTGGATATCCACTGTATGTTTGAAGTAATCTGATTGATTTTTGGATATCCACTGTATGATTGAAGTAATCTGATTGGTTTTTGGATATCCATTGTATGTTTGAAGTAATCTGATTGATTTTTGGATAGCCACTGTATGATTGAAGTAATCTGATTGGTTTTTGGATATCCACTGTATGATTGAAGTAATCTGATTGGTTTGTGGATATCCACTGTATGTTTGAAGTAATCTGATTGATTTTTGGATATCCACTGTATGTTTGTATAATCTGATTGATTTTTGGATATCCTCTGTATGATTGAAGTACTCTGATTGGTTTTTGGATATCCATTGTATGTTTGAAGTAATCTGATTGGTTTTTGGATATCCTCTGTATGTTTGAAGTAATCTGATTGATTTTTGGATATCCGCTGTATGTTTGAAGTAATCTGATTGGTTTTTGGATATCCTGTGTATGTTTGAAGTAATCTGATTGGTTTTTGGATATCCTCTGTATGTCTGAAGTAATCTGATTGGTTTTTGGATATCCTCTGTATGTTTGAAGTAATCTGATTGGTTTTTGGATATCCACTGTATGATTGAAGTAATCTGATTGGTTTTTGGATATCCATTGTATGTTTGAAGTAATCTGATTGGTTTTTGGATATCCTGTGTATGTTTGAAGTAATCTGATTGGTTTTTGGATATCCTCTGTATGTCTGAAGTAATCTGATTGGTTTTTGGATATCCTCTGTATGTTTGAAGTAATCTGATTGGTTTGTGGATATCCACTGTATGATTGAAGTAATCTGATTGGTTTGTGGATATCCACTGTATGATTGAAGTAATCTGATTGGTTTGTGGATATCCACTGTATGTTTGTATAATCTGATTGATTTTTGGATATCCTCTGTATGTTTGAAGTAATCTGATTGATTTTTGGATAGCCACTGTATGATTGAAGTAATCTGATTGGTTTTTGGATATCCACTGTATGATTAAAGTAATCTGATTGGTTTTTGGATATCCACTGTATGTTTGTATAATCTGATTGGTTTTTGGATATCCTCTGTATGTTTGAAGTAATCTGATTGATTTTTGGATATCCGCTGTATGTTTGAAGTAATCTGATTGGTTTTTGGATATCCTGTGTATGTTTGAAGTAATCTGATTGGTTTTTGGATATCCTCTGTATGTTTGAAGTAATCTGATTGGTTTTTGGATATCCTCTGTATGATTGAAGTAATCTGATTGGTTTTTGGATACCCTCTGTATGATTGAAGTAATCTGATTGGTTTTTGGATATCCACTGTAAGTTTGAAGTAATCTGATTGGTTTGTGGATATCCTCTGTATGACTGAAGTAATCTGATTGATTTTTGGATATCCTCTGTATGATTGAAGTAATCTGATTGGTTTTTGGATATCCGCTGTATGTTTGAAGTAATCTGATTGGTTTTTGGATATCCTCTGTATGACTGAAGTAATCTGATTGATTTTTGGATATCCTCTGTATGATTGAAGTAATCTGATTGGTTTTTGGATATCCACTGTAAGTTTGAAGTAATCTGATTGGTTTGTGGATATCCTCTGTATGTTTGAAGTAATCTGATTGGTTTTTGGATATCCACTGTATGTTTGAAGTAATCTGATTGATTTTTGGATATCCACTGTATGATTGAAGTAATCTGATTGGTTTGTGGATATCCATTGTATGTTTGAAGTAATCTGATTGGTTTTTGGATATCCTCTGTATGTTTGAAGTAATCTGATTGGTTTTTGGATATCCTCTGTATGTTTGAAGTAATCTGATTGATTTTTGGATATCCGCTGTATGTTTGAAGTAATCTGATTGGTTTTTGGATATCCTGTGTATGTTTGAAGTAATCTGATTGGTTTTTGGATATCCGCTGTATGTTTGAAGTAATCTGATTGGTTTTTGGATATCCTCTGTATGATTGAAGTAATCTGATTGGTTTTTGGATATCCTCTGTATGATTGAAGTAATCTGATTGGTTTTTGGATATCCTCTGTATGATTGAAGTAATCTGATTGGTTTTTGGATATCCTCTGTATGTTTGAAGTAATCTGATTGGTTTTTGGATATCCACTGTATGTTGAAGTAATCTGATTGGTTTTTGGATATCCACTGTATGTTTGAAGTAATCTGATTGGTTTGTGGATATCCACTGTATGATTGAAGTAATCTGATTGGTTTTTGGATATCCACTGTATGTTTGAAGTAATCTGATTGGTTTGTGGATATCCACTGTATGATTGAAGTAATCTGATTGATTTTTGGATATCCACTGTATGACTGAAGTAATCTGATTGGTTTGTGGATATCCACTGTATGTTTGTATAATCTGATTGATTTTTGGATATCCTCTGTATGTTTGAAGTAATCTGATTGTTTTTTGGATATCCTCTGTATGTTTGAAGTAATCTGATTGGTTTTTGGATATCCACTGTATGTTTGTAGTAATCTGATTGGTTTTTGGATATCCTCTGTATGTTTGAAGTAATCTGATTGGTTTTTGGATATCCTCTGTATGTTTGAAGTAATCTGATTGGTTTTTGGATATCCTCTGTATGTTTGAAGTAATCTGATTGGTTTTTGGATATCCTCTGTATGATTGAAGTAATCTGATTGGTTTTTGGATATCCTCTGTATGTTTGAAGTAATCTGATTGATTTTTGGATATCCACTGTATGACTGAAGTAATCTGATTGGTTTTTGGATATCCTCTGTATGATTGAAGTAATCTGATTGGTTTTTGGATATCCTCTGTATGTTTGAAGTAATCTGATTGATTTTTGGATATCCACTGTACATATGAAGGAATCTGATTGGTTTGTGGATATCCTCTGTATGTTTGAAGTAATCTGATTGATTTTTGGATATCCACTGTACATATGAAGGAATCTGATTGGTTTGTGGATATCCTCTGTATGTTTGAAGTAATCTGATTGGTTTTTGGATATCCTCTGTATGTTTGAAGTAATCTGATTGGTTTTTGGATATCCTCTGTATGTTTGAAGTAATCTGATTGGTTTTTGGATATCCTCTGTATGTTTGAAGTAATCTGATTGGTTTTTGGATATCCACTGTATGTTTGAAGTAATCTGATTGATTTTTGGATATCCACTGTACATATGAAGGAATCTGATTGGTTTGTGGATATATTTGAGGATATCCTCTGAAGTTTAGGGTTAGGGTACTCACCTGTATTTTCAGCTCCTTCAGCGTCTGATTGGCTGAAACTATGAGCGCTTTCTCTCCTCGTAGTTTGCGGTGTCGGGTGCTTCTCCTGATCAGACCTGGTTTGTCCACAGTGGAAACAGGAAGAGGAAGTGCACTAGCTCCTGTGACACTCAGCTTCAGCCGCTTTGCTCCATCTTGTGACTGGAGAAGAGACGGTCATGTGATCAGGTGAATTTAACACTCAGATCTGAGAAACAGAAAGGATTTTTTTTTATGATGAATTCTGTTTTCTTGGATCTGGTTTATTGACCTCGTCATCATGTGATCATTAAACATTCACTGTAGATCTACCTCCCTTAACATGTGCGCGCACGCACGCACACACACACACACACACACACACACACACACACACACACACACACACACACACACACACACACACACACACACACACACACACACACAGATGGGTAAGACCCAGATGAGTAAAACCCACTCCCCCTGGCAAAGAGCACATCACTCTCACATTAAATACCACATGTTCGGAGAGAGTTCAATTCAGTTATTTTAATTATACAGTACCAAATCACATGGGTAAGGTCAAACCTCAACAAAAAGAAAAGAACCCATCTGGTGGGACCTCCTGTGGGGTGAAATGGCAGAGATGCCCACGTGCAGTCCTTGTGAAACTACACAACTACACTGAAAAACAAAAGATTCTTGACGTGGCAAGAAACAAAGGAGAATTACAAGAGGAAGGTCGGAGAGTCTCCTTCAACCAAGCTTTTTTTTTTTTTGCTGAAGTTGTCCAAAAGAGGCAGGAGTCCACAAGTGCCTGTCCACAGCTACGTGAAGCCTGTTAGGTATTTGTGCACCCTGCAGTGATTAAGCTTTTCAATAAGAACGGAACCACCACATCCCTCTCTGACATTGAAGAAATCAATGACTTTAAGACAATCGCTAAGTGACTGACATGACCCACGTGCAGGATCCAGAGCACATGCGTGTCAACAAATGAACAGTGTGGTAAAGTTAACAGAACAATTCTTACTGCATTAATATACAATCTCAAGTGAGCTTCTTTATGTTATTATATGTAAAGATGCTAAATTGTCTTCACTATCAATCAATCAATCAATCAATCAATCAATCAATCAATCAATCAATCAACATTTATTTATAAAGCGCTTTACAGCACCGACTGGTGTCCAAAGCGTTTAACATTAAAAACACAAATTCACAAAAATAAAACACATACAGAATAAAATTTTAAACAAGCACATAAAAAGCAGAACATGTCACCTCCCCACTAAGTGTTAAAAGCCAGTTTATATAAATAAGCCTTTAACCCTCTGGGGTCTGAGAGCATTTGACGGTGTGACGGTGAACTAATTCCAATTGGACGCTCACATTGCGCACGTCATCACACAGCTTCTATGAGGAGTACAAAGATGGCCGATGGCTGGCTCGAAAGTCAGCGGAGTTAACTTATCAGCAAAAAAATAAATTAAATAAATTTAAAAAGTAAGTTTCTATCTCATATCATTCATAAGTTATTTATAATTTAGTAAAGCTTGGTCTTCGCCTTGGCCCAAGAGGGTTAACTTAGATTTAAAAAGTGCTCGGTCAGGAATAGTACGTAACTTGAGAGGTAGCTCGTTCCACAGTTTGGGGCCAACTACCGTGAAAGCATGATCACCCCAGCGTTTATATCTTGACCTCGGAACATCTAAGTAAAGCTGGCCAGACGCCCTTAACGTCCTACTGTAGGTGTGCAAAGTTAAAATTTCAGACAAGTAGGGAGGTACAAGGCCATAAATAGCTTTAAAAACAAACATTAAAATTTTAAAATCAATTCTAAAATGAACTGGAAGCCAGTGGAGTAAGTATAGGATGGGCGCAATATGCTCACGTCTAGAAGTGTTTGTCAAAAGACAAGCAGCAGCATTCTGCACCAACTGGAGACGTGCAAGAGACAACTGATTAATGCCTGAATAAAGTGCATTACAATAATCAAGTCTGGAGCTGATGAAAGCATGAATGACGTCTCAAGATCACGTCTACTGAGAAGGTACTTTATTTTAGCCAAAAGGTGAAGTTGGAAAAAACTAGCTTTGACAACAGAGTTTATCTGTTGATCGAACCTCAAACAGCTGTCAAATATCACAAGCAAATTCTTGACAGCTGGTTTTACATAGTTAGCCAAAGCACCAAAATTTGGTGTTACCACATTTGGTATGCCAGTGCGCTCAGACACCATGATCTCAGTTTTACCATCATTCAGGTAAAGGAAGTTTTGGGACAGCCACTGCTTTACATCACGAATACAATTAAATAATGATGACAAAGCATCACTCCCATTAGTCCTCACAGGCAGATAGATTTGCAGATCATCTGCATAACAATGAAAGGACAGATTGTGCTGGGTTATAATTGACCCCAATGGCAGAATGTACAAAGAAAATAGAATCGGCCCAAGGACAGAACCCTGCGACACTCCACAAGACAGATGAGCAGTTGATGAGGAAAGGTCCCCAATCATGACAGAAAAGCTCCTTTCAGCCAAATATGATCTAAACCACTTAAGTGCAGTACCATGAATGCCAATAAAATGTTCCAACCGGGATACAAGTACTGTGTGATCCACAGTATCAAAGGCTGCTGTGAGGTCCAACAGAACCAGCACAGCAGGATTCCCTGCATCCACCGACAAAGTGATGTCATTATGAACTTTTAAAAGTGCTGACTCAGTGCTGTGTCGTGATCTAAACCCAGACTGGAATTTTTCAAGGATGAGATTGTCTTCTAAAAATGATTGTAACTGTAAAAAGACAACTTTTTCTAAAACCTTAGATAGAAATGGCAGATGAGACACAGGTCTAAAATTAGATAAAACTGATGAGTCCAGGTGAGGTTTTTTAAGAAGAGGTCGAACCACAGCAGGTTTAAAAGCAGCTGGAACAGACCCTGATCTAAGACAAGCATTGATAAAAGTTAGGAGACCCGCCCCAACAGTATTAAAAACCTCCTTCAGCACCTTAGCTGGAACAACATCTGAAGGACAACTTGTAGATTTTATGTGTTTCACAACTTGGATTCACAACATCTGGATTAAAGTACCTAGGAATACATATTACACCCAAAAATAGCCAAATATATTCTGTAAACATTACTCCTGTGATTGGTCATATTAAAGATAAATTAACAGGTTGGAAGAAGCTTCCATATCGTTCTTTGGAAGAATCAATCTTACTAAAATGATAATCCTTCCTAAATTAATTTATCCAGTGTCTATGATATTTGTCTTTCTTGACTCCAAAGATTTAGCTGAGATCAACAAAGCTATATCAAATTTTATTTGGGCAGCCAGAAAACCCAAAATTAAGAGTGAAATTGTACAACTTCCTAAAAACTTAGGTGGTTGGGGCATACCTAAAATTGATAATTATGTACTTTCTACTCATGCAAGAATTATTTCATTGTGAGCTACTCAAAGATGTGAATTGCCATGGCTTGAGATTGAGGAAAACATTTGTCGACCCGATCGTCCCATAAACTTATTAGATAAACAAAATAGGGAATTGCCACTTGCTATCAAGGATCACTGTTTGATTACTAACACTATTAGGGAATGGGGCATCCTGAGAAAAATGTTTGGTCAGACTAAGAAATTGTCTTCATTCACAACTCTGGTTGACAACCCAGACTTGATGGGAGAGGGTGCTGGTCCCAATTTAAATCATGGCAAGAAGCTGGCATAGGGAGAATACATGATCTATGGGACAAGAGGAAATTTAAGACATTTGAGGATTTAAGGGGACAATACAACATTAATTCTAGGGATTTTTATAAATATATTGAGATAAGGCATTACGTCAAGACAAAAATGGAATTGTTGGAGTTTCCAGGGAATTGTTTTATAATTGAAAAAAATATTTTGGATTGTCATAAACCTGGGTAATTTGTTTCAAGATTTTATTTCGTGCTGCAAATTTTAAAGAAGGATCGACTAAAAAAATTACATTTAAACTGGAACATAAAACTTAATACAATAATCAACTCAGAATCATGTGAGGAAATCTTGCTGCTGCCTTCTAAGATATCTATATGCAACCGATTTAAAGAAACGCAATACAATATTTTGCATAATCTATATATACCTCCTAGCATATACTGTAAATACACACAAATAATACAATTCTTGTTGATGCTGATTGATGATGTTGAAAGTCCATAATGGTAAAGTGGATTGGGGCTGATGCCCCTTCTGTGCAGACATGGAAAAATTTAATTTCAGAACTTATAGACCTAGAAAAAATAAGTTATTGCCTTGCTGGAAAATTTCAAGCTTTTAAGAAAAGGGAAAAATTATTGGACTGTCTTAAAATTAAAAGGATAATATTGTAAACTTGGAGGATGCACAATTCTTAAAGATAATTTCTTTGTTTCATTCATACTTGCTGTAAATTACCCATGCTTGCTCTTGTGCTAAAATTTGTAATTGCACTGTGTTGGTGTTTTCATTTTTTTTTTTTTGATGCATTTGTTTTGTTACCGTTTGTATAAATAATGAAAATGTTCAATAAAAATAATATTTAAAAAAAATATTTGAGAAGATTGCTGCACCACAAAATTGGCCTGAAGATCAGTATGCAACCCTAATTATAAATATTGACATCATGCCTCTTACATCAGTGGTCTCTGATCACTCACTTATTAATTTTAGTTTCGCTGCCGTGTTTAGTGGAACAACAACCTTATTTATCACTACGGCGATGCATCAAGTCCTCAACTAAGACTGAACTCGAAGCTAGACTGCCTGATGTCTTAGCTTCACATTTGACAAATACCCAGTCAGTAGACAGACTTGTGGATAGTTTAAACTCAGTGCTCAAAACTACACTCGACATGATTGCACCACCTGTGTTAAAACCGCGCTCCCCCAAATCACAGTCACCTTGGTTCAATGATTAGCTGCGTGACATCAAACATGAGGCTAGAGGTCTAGAACGGAAATGGCGTCGTTCAAAATTAGAAGTATCCCACCTTGCATGGCGTGATGCTATCTTAGACTATAAGCATGCACTACTGGCTACAAAGCGGATTTACTACTCTGATTTGATCAACAGAAACAGGCATAACTCAAAGTTCTTGTTCGACATGGTGGCAACACTTATTCATGGACAACTACCTGTAGTTCGCTCTCCTTTTACAGCACAAGATTTCCTGGATTACTTTGGGAAGAAAATAGAAGACTTAGGTTAAACATATCCCAGCATGCCTTAACCCAGCCACTACACCCTGCTATTGAGGTGGGCACCATCACTGAGGTATTACCTGGATTTACAGAATTTGATAGTAAGTCACTAGACGTGCAGATGAAACTCGTAACATCAACAAAAAGCACAGCCTGTTTATTTGATCCTATACCAACAAAACTGTTTAAGGACCTGTGGCCCACTCTTGGGCCGACTGTGCTGGAAATTATTAATCTTTCTTTAACTTCTGTATCTGTTCCTAAACGTTTCAAATCTGCAGTGATTAAACCATTACTTAAGAAACCTAATCTTGTGTATTGAAAAACTATAGGCTGATGGTTGACATCATACCTGACCAGTCGTTCTCACTGTGTTTTGTACAGTAACACTACCTCTAACCTTAGTGACATGAAAGTTGGGGTTCCACAGGGGTCCATCCTAGGCCCCCTGCTTTTATCCCTTTATATAGCACCTCTTGGGCACATACTGCCGCGTTCTGGGATTTCATTGGTATGCTGACGATACTCAGTTATACATGATGATAAGTGCTGGTAATCTCATCCACATAAAATCCTTAGAAGATTGCCTTGCATCAGTGAGAAGCTGGATGTCTACTTCTAAACCCTGACAAGGCTGAAATGATGGTTCTTGGTCCAGTGAGATATCGATATCGGCGTCAACTTGACCAGCTAACGCTTAGCCTAGGCTCATGTGTCATACATCACACTGACAAAATGAGGAACCTTGGGGTAATTTTTGATCCTACTTTGTCCTTTGACCTCCACATTAGAGATATTATGAGGACTGCTTTCTTCCACCTGCAAAATATAGCAAAGATTCGTCCCATCCTGTCTGTGGCTGATGCTGAGACCCTGATTCATGAGTTTGTCTCTTCAAGATTGGACCACTGCAATGTCAGCGAGGTGGAGGTACAGACAGACGTAATGCTAAGGTGTGGTCCAACAAAACAAGCAGGCTTCAGGTACACGGCATGGAGAAGCTCAAAGGCAAGACAGAGGCAAGGTCAAAAACGAGCAAGGTCAAAATACAGGCAGGGAATCAAACGTGGTCAAAAACAAGGCTGTGAGAAGGGCTGGAACGACGACAAAAAGTGAGATGAATTGGCAGGGAAGTGGTGAAGTGAAGCTGCTTAAATAAGGGTGGAGGTGTTTACAGGAACTACACACAGGTGTGGGGAACATTCTGGAAGGAGGTGTGGAATGGTGAAACAAAGATGAGGGAAGCAGGTGCAAGATAGTGCAGTGGAGACAACACAAAGTGGAGTGATGTAAGATGCAAAGACACGTGAGCCAGAGTAGAGAGCTTGAGTGGATGAATACACTAAACAGAATCAGAGAGACAAAGACACGAGGCAGGTGCAGTGATGAGGAGTGAGAACACAAATAAATGGAAGAGAGGGAAAACAGAGAACAAAGGTCAAACAGAAACCAAAGACTATGAACAGAACAGAACATGAACATGAGAACTAAAAAGCAAACCATCAGATAATAAGTAAAGATAACCAGATGGCAAAACAAACAAAGACATAATCATGAACAGAAAACAAAACCTGATACTACAGCATAACTGATAAAATCAGAAATGAGATGAACAAAATAAACCAGTGATCAACTGATGATAAAGAATGAAAACACAACCAGGCAGAACAAACTAGAATGGAACTGAACTAAGGCAAGAGTATGAAAAGTAATAAAGAAACAAAGTAACAAAGCAAAACAGCACAGAAAATAAACAAGTGACCAAAAACAACTAATAAATCAAAGCTGGAGCAGACAATGAGAAAACGAAAGGAGGCAAAAATGGGATCAAAAGCCCGGATCTGGGCTGAAACCTGATATCCTGTCCCTGTGAGATCAGATTTGAAGGTTCTGCTTCTAACCTATAAAATTGTTCATGGACTGGCACCTCCCTACTTAGCTGATCTAATTAAACCCTATGTACCTGCCCAGGCTCTGCATTCTCAGGGTGCAGGACTACTTTGTGTCCCTAGGGTGAATAAGAAGTCTGTGGGTCACAGAGCTTTCTCTTATTGTGCCCCTGTTCTGTGGAATGATCTCCTTGCATCAATAAAACAATCAGATTCTGTGGAGACTTTCAAGTCCAGACTTAAGACGCACTTATTTTCCCTTTTGTATGGCTAGCATACTGGCATAGTACAGTGGGGTAAAAAAAGTATTTAGTCAGTCCCTGATTGTGCAAGTTCTCCTACTTAGAAAGATGAGAGAGGTCTGTAATTTACATCATAGGTACACTTCAACTATGAGAGACAAAATGAGAAAAAATTAAATCCAGGAAATCACATTGTAGGAGTTTTAAAGAATTTATTTGTAAATTATGGTGGAAAATAAGTATTTGGTCATTAACAAACAAGCAAGATTTCTGGCTCTCACAGACCTGTAACTTCTTCTTTAAGAAGCTCTTCTGTCCTCCACCTGTTACCTGTATTAATGGCACCTGTTGGAACTTATCTGTATAAAAGACACTTGTCCACAGCCTCAAACAGTCAGACTCCAAACTCAACCATGGCCAAGACCAAAGAGCTGTCGAAGGACACCAGGAAGAACATTGTAGATGTACACGAGGCTGGAAAGAGTGAATCTACAATAGTCAAGCAGGTTGGTGTGAATAAATCAACTGTGGGAGCAACTGTAAGAAAATGGAAGACATACAAGACCATTGATAATCTCCCTCGATCTGGGGCTCCACGCAAGATCTCATCCTGTGGGGTCAAAATGATCATGAGAACGGTGAACAAAAATCCCAGAACTACATGGAGGGACCTGATGAATGACCTGCAGAGAGGTGGGACCAAAGTAACAAAGGCTATACACTATGCAGAGAGGGACTCAAATCCTGCAGTGCCAGGCGTGTCCCCCTGCTTAACCCAGTACGTGTCCAGGCCTGTCTGAAGTTTGCCAGAGAGCATATGGATGATCCAGAAGAGGATTGGGAGAATGTCATGTGGTCAGATGAAAACAAAATAGAACATTTCAGTAAAAACTCAACTCGCCGTGTTTGGAGGAAGAAGAATGCTGAGTTGCATCCCAAGAACACCATATCTACTGTGAAGCATGGGGGTGGAAACATCATGCTTTGGGGCTGTTTTTCTGAAAAGGGGACAGGACGACTGATCCGTGTTAAGGGAAGAATGAACGTGGCCATGTATTGTGAGATTTTAACCCAAAACCTCCTTCCATCAGTGAGAGCATTGAAGATGCATCGTGGCTGGGTCTTCCAGCATGACAATGATCCAGAACACACCGCTCAGGCAATGAAGGAGTGGCTCCATAAAAAGTATTTCAAGGTCCTGGAGTGGCCTAGCCAGTCTCCAGACCTCAACCCCATAGAAAATTTGTTGAGGGAGTTGAAAGTCCATGTTGCCCAGCGACAGCCCCAAAACATCACTGCTCTAGAGGAGATCTGCATGGAGGAATGGACCAAAATACCAGCTACAGTGTGTGCAAACCTGGTGAAGACTTAAAGGAAACCTTTGACCTCTGTCAATGCCAACAAAGATTATGTTACAAAGTACTGAGTTGAACTTTTGTTAATGACCAAATACTTATGTTCCACCATAATTTACAAATAAATTCTTTAAAAATCCTACAATGTGATTTCCTGGATTTTTTTTCTCATTTTGTCTCTCATAGTTGAAGTGTACCTATGATGAAAATTACAGACCTCTCTCATCTTTCGAAGTAGGAGAACTTGCACAATCAGGGACTAAATACTTTTTTGCCCCACTGTATATTACTGTGCTTTCTACTCTTTTAATTAATTTTATTAGTAAACGGAGTGTGCCGCGGCCTCAACTTTATCTAAATTCTGGGTTTTTTAGTGAAGCTTAGGGCAAGTGGTCGGTGATCACCTTAGTATTTCTTCTGTTTTTCTTGTTGCTTAATGCTGACAAATTGTACCTTACTTGTTGTCTTTCTGCCCAGATTCTGATTTTTCTCTCTGTTTGAGGTGCAGCTCCATTCAGAGATGGGAGTGGGTGTCTTCTTCTGCAGGCCTCCTGTCCTGTGTGTACCGCCATGGACTCCCAAAATTTCTTGTATACTCATACTGTCATTTGTGTCTGTCTCATGGCCCAAGCAGAGGGTCGCCCCCTTGAGTCTGGTTTGCTTGAGGTTTCTTCCTCAAATCATCAGAGGGAGTTTTTCCTTAGGGCCCCTTCACACATAGTGCAAATACACACAACTACAGGACGACTCACGGCGAAGTAGCTCGTATGATCAAACCGTGAAACCTTGTGCTGACAGGCAGATGTGCACAATGCTGGTGCGATGGTTTGTGCATGTGGGAACACACCGCCAGCAGCTGCACGACGTGGTTACACAGGAGCACGATAAGAGAAAGCTCTGTGACCTGCAGACATTTTATTCACCCTAGGGACACAAGGTAGTCCTGCACCCTGAGAATGCAGAGCCCGGGCTGGTACGTAAGGTTTAATTAGGTCAGCTAGGTAGGGAGGTGCCAGTCTGTGAACAATTTTATAGACTAGTAGCACAACCTTAAAATCTGATTTCACTGGGACATGAAGCCAGTGAAGAGACGCCAAAATGGGTGTAATGTGATCAAACTTTCTGCTTCCTGTCAAAAGTCTGGCAGCAGCATTTTGAACCAATTGGAGAGCCCTAAAGCTGCATAATGTGTAACCACCTCATGTTTCATTAACTGCTGTTAGCAAGAATTATCCAGTAGAGGGAGCTCTAAAAATAATGTGACCTGCAGCAGCTTTTTGTCATCCACTTTTCTCTGCAGCAACTTGTTGGCACAGATTTGACTGCTGCAAGAAATGTAGGAGCAGCTTTTCTCAACATTCAGCAATGAACATGTGAAAGTTTATATTTAAATGCATTTATACAAGCACTATGTTGATTAATCCTCATTTTTATGTAAGCTAGCTAGCTAACATAATTGGCTAACCTCAGCAGTTTAGCTGAGTAGCAAACATTTATGAAGGGGCTGTGAGTACTTATGCACCATATTTCAAACTGATTTGAAAATGTTATAAAACATTGGTATTCAGTTGGTTTGGGTCTGATGCCGATCTTAAGTTTTGTGACTAATCTGTATGTACATGTGTATGCTTTCAGCTGACCTTGACTGGCCTGTTGTACTCTTCCATGTGACTGTGCTGTAGCTGACGTACCTTCCTGGTGGTTTCAGCTGATGCTGGATCGGTGGTGCTTGAGCTAGTACATACTGTTCTTTAAGTAGGACAGTGAATTGTGAGTAGGGTTGCCACCTTTCAGAAATGAAAATAAAGGACACCCACCACGGCTCCTCAGGGCCACAACCATCACCCAAGGAGTGGTAGATTTAATTTTGAAAGAAACATTTAGTCATACTTTAAGATGTAAGTGCTTTATTAACACAAAACTGTTCAACTGTTTTCTTAAATCCTCCAAACCGTGACTATCCAGGGTTGGGACCAGGAAGCAGAGTTGTAGTCTTACACACCTCTCTGCAGCTTCTCTCCCCCTGCCATCCCCTCATGACCCCATCCCCGTAGAGACGGTGCCTGCTCCCAGACTACCAATAACCAGCAAAAATCTATTTAAGCATAAAAATTCAAAAAGAAAAAATAATATAGCACCTTCAACTGCACCACAGACTAAAACAGTTAAATGTGGTCTATTAAACATTAGGTCTCTCTCTTCTAAGTCCCTGTTGGTAAATGATATAACAATTGATCAACATATTGATTTATTCTGCCTAACAGAAACCTGGTTACAGCAGGATGAATATGTTAGTTTAAATGAGTCAACACCCCCGAGTCACACTAACTGTCAGAATGCTCGTAGCACGGGCCGGGGCGGAGGATTAGCAGCAATCTTCCATTCCAGCTTATTAATTAATCAAAAACCCAGACAGAGCTTTAATTCATTTGAAAGCTTGTCTCTTAGTCTTGTCCATCCAAATTGGAAGTCCCAAAAAACAGTTTTATTTGTTATTATCTATCGTCCACCTGGTCGTTACTGTGAGTTTCTCTGTGAATTTTCAGACCTTTTGTCTGACTTAGTGCTTAGCTCAGATAAGATAATTATAGTGGGCGATTTTAACATCCACACAGATGCTGAGAATGACAGCCTCAACACTGCATTTAATCTATTATTAGACTCTATTGGCTTTGCTCAAAAAGTAAATGAGTCCACCCACCACTTTAATCATATCTTAGATCTTGTTCTGACTTATGGTATGGAAATAGAAGACTTAACAGTATTCCCTGAAAACTCCCTTCTGTCTGATCATTTCTTAATAACATTTACATTTACTCTGATGGACTACCCAGCAGTGGGGAATAAGTTTCATTACACTAGAAGTCTTTCAGAAAGCGCTGTAACTAGGTTTAAGGATATGATTCCTTCTTTATGTTCTCTAATGCCATATACCAACACAGTGCAGAGTAGCTACCTAAACTCTGTAAGGGAGATAGAGTATCTCGTCAATAGTTTTACATCCTCATTGAAGACAACTTTGGATGCTGTAGCTCCTCTGAAAAAGAGAGCTTTAAATCAGAAGTGTCTGACTCCGTGGTATAACTCACAAACTCGTAGCTTAAAGCAGATAACCCGTAAGTTGGAGAGGAAATGGCGTCTCACTAATTTAGAAGATCTTCACTTAGCCTGGAAAAAGAGTCTGTTGCTCTATAAAAAAGCCCTCCGTAAAGCTAGGACATCTTTCTACTCATCACTAATTGAAGAAAATAAGAACAACCCCAGGTTTCTTTTCAGCACTGTAGCCAGGCTGACAAAGAGTCAGAGCTCTATTGAGCTGAGTATTCCATTAACTTTAACTAGTAATGACTTCATGACTTTCTTTGCTAACAAAATTTTAACTATTAGAGAAAAAATTACTCATAACCATCCCAAAGACGTATCGTTATCTTTGGCTGCTTTCAGTGATGCCGGTATTTGGTTAGACTCTTTCTCTCCGATTGTTCTGTCTGAGTTATTTTCATTAGTTACTTCATCCAAACCATCAACATGTTTATTAGACCCCATTCCTACCAGGCTGCTCAAGGAAGCCCTACCATTATTTAATGCTTCGATCTTAAATATGATCAACTTATCTTTGTTAGTTGGCTATGTACCACAGGCTTTTAAGGTGGCAGTAATTAAACCATTACTTAAAAAGCCATCACTTGACCCAGCTATCTTAGCTAATTATAGGCCAATCTCCAACCTTCCTTTTCTCTCAAAAATTCTTGAAAGGGTAGTTGTAAAACAGCTAACTGATCATCTGCAGAGGAATGGTCTATTTGAAGAGTTTCAGTCAGGTTTTAGAATTCATCATAGCACAGAAACAGCATTAGTGAAGGTTACAAATAATCTTCTTATGGCTTCGGACAGTGGACTCATCTCTGTGCTTGTTCTGTTAGACCTCAGTGCTGCTTTTGATACTGTTGACCATAAAATTTTATTACAGAGATTAGAGTTATGCCATAGGTATTAAAGGCACTGCGCTGTGGTGGTATGAATCATATTTGTCTAATAGATTACAATTTGTTCATGTAAATGGGGAATCTTCTTCACAGACTAAAGTTAATTATGGAGTTCCACAAGGTTCTGTGCTAGGACCAATTTTATTCACTTTATACATGCTTCCCTTAGGCAGTATTATTAGACGGTATTGCTTAAATTTTCATTGTTACGCAGATGATACCCAGCTTTATCTATCCATGAAGCCAGAGGACACACACCAATTAGCTAAACTGCAGGATTGTCTTACAGACATAAAGACATGGATGACCTCTAATTTCCTGCTTTTAAACTCAGATAAAACTGAAGTTATTGTACTTGGCCCCACAAATCTTAGAAACATGGTGTCTAACCAGATCCTTACTCTGGATGGCATTACCCTGACCTCTAGTAATACTGTGAGAAATCTTGGAGTCATTTTTGATCAGGATATGTCATTCAAAGCGCATATTAAACAAATATGTAGGACTGCTTTTTTGCATTTCCGCAATATCTCTAAAATCAGAAAGGTCTTGTCTCAGAGTGATGCTGAAAAACTAATTCATGCATTTATTTCCTCTAGGCTGGACTATTGTAATTCATTATTATCAGGTTGTCCTAAAAGTTCCCTAAAAAGCCTTCAGTTAATTCAAAATGCTGCAGCTAGAGTACTGACGGGGACTAGAAGGAGAGAGCATATCTCACCCATATTGGCCTCTCTTCATTGGCTTCCTGTTAATTCTAGAATAGAATTTAAAATTCTTCTTCTTACTTATAAGGTTTTGAATAATCAGGTCCCATCTTATCTTAGGGACCTCGTAGTACCATATCACCCCAATAGAGCGCTTCGCTCTCAGACTGCAGGCTTACTTGTAGTTCCTAGGGTTTGTAAGAGTAGAATGGGAGGCAGAGCCTTCAGCTTTCAGGCTCCTCTCCTGTGGCACCAGCTCCCAATTCAGATCAGGGAGACAGACACCCTCTCTACTTTTAAGATTAGGCTTAAAACTTTCCTTTTTGCTAAAGCTTATAGTTAGGGCTGGATCAGGTGACCCTGAACCATCCCTTAGTTATGCTGCTATAGACGTAGACTGCTGGGGGGTTCCCATGATGCACTGTTTCTTTCTCTTTTTGCTCTGTATGCACCACTCTGCATTTAATCATTAGTGATCGATCTCTGCTCCCCTCCACAGCATGTCTTTTTCCTGGTTCTCTCCCTCAGCCCCAACCAGTCCCAGCAGAAGACTGCCCCTCCCTGAGCCTGGTTCTGCTGGAGGTTTCTTCCTGTTAAAAGGGAGTTTTTCCTTCCCACTGTAGCCAAGTGCTTGCTCACAGGGGGTCGTTTTGACCGTTGGGGTTTTACGTAATTATTGTATGGCCTTGCCTTACAATATAAAGCGCCTTGGGGCTTTGTTGTGATTTGGCGCTATATAAAAAAAAATTGATTGATTGATTGATTGATGATAAACTGTGCAGCGTGCAAAATAAACAAAAATATTAAGGAAAACAGACCAATAATTTTAATCTTTAAAATGAGGACATTTTTACTTTAAGAGGAGGTAAAAAATAAAAATACTTGTTTGCCTACAGTTTGCCTCATTGCCACTAATGCTGCCAAGCCGCGGGTTCGACTCTTCCCACTCACGTTTGTACATTTGCAAACGTTTTTACTTCTTTGGAAGTTGTGGAATTTCCTTGCTACAGGACCCAACGTGAGGTGCAGAGATGACAATGGCAGCCCTTACTATTTCCTGTGTTTTATTTTGTTCATTCAGTTTTGGTGAGTGTGTGTAGGAGACATTTATGAAAATACGAAACAATTTACATCCCGTATTGATTCAATACAGGAAGCAACAATTAACTGTCAAATAAAGGACAATTATGTCTTTTAAAAGACAAGTGGCAAACCCAGTTGTGAGACAATGGACAAACAATTCAAGTTAGTGGACCCTACTGAGCCAGGATTGTAAGATACACAGTGCCTGACCACAGACTGGAATGACTGTGATGAGATCCTGAAATGTCAAGCTAATTCAACACATGGCAAAGATGGAGCAGGATACAAGACCACACCTGAACTTCTTGTATCACCAGAAGCTACTAGGGTCAGTTGTGAACTCCTCTTCTGTGGATGCAAGAAGGGATAAAAGTGCAAATGTTTCAAGGCAGAGCTTAAGTGCAATGTGCTTTTCTGCTGTGGTGGCTCCTGTTTTCACATTTAATTATAACTGAGCTCTTTTTTGTTGTCACTGTGCCACTGCAGTTGTGTTTTCAGAACTAACGTCACATTTAATTATAACACTGAGCTATTTTTTGTTGTCACTGTGCCACTGCAGTTGTGTTTTCAGAACTAACGTCACATTTAATTATAACACTGAGCTCTTTTTTGTTGTCACTGTGCCACTGCAGTTGTGTTTTCAGAACTAACGTCACATTTAATTATAACACTGAGCTCTTTTTTGTTGTCACTGTGCCACTGCAGTTGTGTTTTCAGAACTAACGTCACATTTAATTATAACTGAGCTCTTTTTTGTTGTCACTGTGCCACTGCAGTTGTGTTTTCAGAACTAACGTCGCATTTAATTATAACACTGAGCTCTTTTTTGTTGTCACTGTGCCACTGCAGTTGTGTTTTCAGAACTAACGTCGCATTTAATTATAACACTGAGCTCTTTTTTGTTGTCACTGTGCCACTGCAGTTGTGTTTTCAGAACTAACGTCGCATTTAATTATAACACTGAGCTCTTTTTTGTTGTCACTGTGCCACTGCAGTTGTGTTTTCAGAACTAACGTCACATTTAATTATAACTGAGCTCTTTTTTGTTGTCACTGTGCCACTGCAGTTGTGTTTTCAGAACTAACGTCGCATTTAATTATAACACTGAGCTCTTTTTTGTTGTCACTGTGCCACTGCAGTTGTGTTTTCAGAACTAAGGTCACATTTAATTATAACACTGAGTTATTTTTTGTTGTCACTGTGCCACTGCAGTTGTGTTTTCAGAACTAACGTCGCATTTAATTATAACACTGAGCTCTTTTTTGTTGTCACTGTGCCACTGCAGTTGTGTTTTCAGAACTAACGTCGCATTTAATTATAACACTGAGCTCTTTTTTGTTGTCACTGTGCCACTGCAGTTGTGTTTTCAGAACTAACGTCACATTTAATTATAACTGAGCTCTTTTTTGTTGTCACTGTGCCACTGCAGTTGTGTTTTCAGAACTAACGTCGCATTTAATTATAACACTGAGCTCTTTTTTGTTGTCACTGTGCCACTGCAGTTGTGTTTTCAGAACTAACGTCGCATTTAATTATAACACTGAGCTCTTTTTTGTTGTCACTGTGCCACTGCAGTTGTGTTTTCAGAACTAACGTCACATTTAATTATAACTGAGCTCTTTTTTGTTGTCACTGTGCCACTGCAGTTGTGTTTTCAGAACTAACGTCACATTTAATTATGACTGTGAGCTCTTTTTTGTTGTCACTGTGCCACTGCAGTTGTGTTTTCAGAACTAACGTCACATTTAATTATAACACTGAGCTCTTTTTTGTTGTCACTGTGCCACTGCAGTTGTGTTTTCAGAACTAATGTCACATTTAATTATAACTGTGAGCTCTTTTTTGTTGTCACTGTGCCACTGCAGTTGTGTTTTCAGAACTAACGTCACATTTAATTATAACTGAGCTCTTTTTTGTTGTCACTGTGCCACTGCAGTTGTGTTTTCAGAACTAACGTCGCATTTAATTATAACTGTGAGCTCTTTTTTGTTGTCACTGTGCCACTGCAGTTGTGTTTTCAGAACTAACGTCACATTTAATTATAACACTGAGCTCTTTTTTGTTGTCACTGTGCCACTGCAGTTGTGTTTTCAGAACTAACGTCACATTTAATTATAACTGTGAGCTCTTTTTTGTTGTCACTGTGCCACTGCAGTTGTGTTTTCAGAACTAACGTCACATTTAATTATGACTGTGAGCTCTTTTTTGTTGTCACTGTGCCACTGCAGTTGTGTTTTCAGAACTAACGTCACATTTAATTATAACACTGAGTTATTTTTTGTTGTCACTGTGCCACTGCAGTTGTGTTTTCAGAACTAACGTCACATTTAATTATAACACTGAGCTCTTTTTTGTTGTCACTGTGCCACTGCAGTTGTGTTTTCAGAACTAACGTCACATTTAATTATAACACTGAGCTCTTTTTTGTTGTCACTGTGCCACTGCAGTTGTGTTTTCAGAACTAACGTCACATTTAATTATAACACTGAGTTATTTTTTGTTGTCACTGTGCCACTGCAGTTGTGTTTTCAGAACTAACGTCGCATTTAATTATAACACTGAGCTCTTTTTTGTTGTCACTGTGCCACTGCAGTTGTGTTTTCAGAACTAACGTCACATTTAATTATAACACTGAGCTCTTTTTTGTTGTCACTGTGCCACTGCAGTTGTGTTTTCAGAACTAACGTCACATTTAATTATGACTGTGAGCTCTTTTTTGTTGTCACTGTGCCACTGCAGTTGTGTTTTCAGAACTAACGTCACATTTAATTATAACACTGAGCTCTTTTTTGTTGTCACTGTGCCACTGCAGTTGTGTTTTCAGAACTAACGTCACATTTAATTATAACACTGAGCTCTTTTTTGTTGTCACTGTGCCACTGCAGTTGTGTTTTCAGAACTAACGTCGCATTTAATTATAACACTGAGCTCTTTTTTGTTGTCACTGTGCCACTGCAGTTGTGTTTTCAGAACTAACGTCGCATTTAATTATAACACTGAGCTCTTTTTTGTTGTCACTGTGCCACTGCAGTTGTGTTTTCAGAACTAACGTCACATTTAATTATAACACTGAGCTCTTTTTTGTTGTCACTGTGCCACTGCAATTGTGTTTTCAGAACTAACGTCGCATTTAATTATAACACTGAGCTCTTTTTTGTTGTCACTGTGCCACTGCAGTTGTGTTTTCAGAACTAAGGTCACATTTAATTATAACACTGAGCTCTTTTTTGTTGTCACTGTGCCACTGCAGTTGTGTTTTCAGAACTAACGTCACATTTAATTATAACACTGAGCTCTTTTTTGTTGTCACTGTGCCACTGCAGTTGTGTTTTCAGAACTAACGTCACATTTAATTATAACACTGAGCTCTTTTTTGTTGTCACTGTGCCACTGCAGTTGTGTTTTCAGAACTAACGTCACATTTAATTATAACTGAGCTCTTTTTTGTTGTCACTGTGCCACTGCAGTTGTGTTTTCAGAACTAACGTCGCATTTAATTATAACTGTGAGCTCTTTTTTGTTGTCACTGTGCCACTGCAGTTGTGTTTTCAGAACTAACGTCACATTTAATTATAACACTGAGCTCTTTTTTGTTGTCACTGTGCCACTGCAGTTGTGTTTTCAGAACTAACGTCACATTTAATTATAACTGAGCTCTTTTTTGTTGTCACTGTGCCACTGCAGTTGTGTTTTCAGAACTAACGTCGCATTTAATTATAACTGAGCTCTTTTTTGTTGTCACTGTGCCACTGCAGTTGTGTTTTCAGAACTAACGTCACATTTAATTATAACACTGAGCTCTTTTTTGTTGTCACTGTGCCACTGCAGTTGTGTTTTCAGAACTAACGTCACATTTAATTATAACACTGAGCTCTTTTTTGTTGTCACTGTGCCACTGCAGTTGTGTTTTCAGAACTAACGTCACATTTAATTATAACTGTGAGCTCTTTTTTGTTGTCACTGTGCCACTGCAGTTGTGTTTTCAGAACTAACGTCACATTTAATTATGACTGTGAGCTCTTTTTTGTTGTCACTGTGCCACTGCAGTTGTGTTTTCAGAACTAACGTCACATTTAATTATAACACTGAGCTCTTTTTTGTTGTCACTGTGCCACTGCAGTTGTGTTTTCAGAACTAACGTCACATTTAATTATAACACTGAGTTATTTTTTGTTGTCACTGTGCCACTGCAGTTGTGTTTTCAGAACTAAGGTCACATTTAATTATAACTGTGAGCTCTTTTTTGTTGTCACTGTGCCACTGCAGTTGTGTTTTCAGAACTAACGTCACATTTAATTATAACACTGAGCTCTTTTTTGTTGTCACTGTGCCACTGCAGTTGTGTTTTCAGAACTAACGTCACATTTAATTATGACTGTGAGCTCTTTTTTGTTGTCACTGTGCCACTGCAGTTGTGTTTTCAGAACTAACGTCACATTTAATTATAACACTGAGCTCTTTTTTGTTGTCACTGTGCCACTGCAGTTGTGTTTTCACAACTAACGTCGCATTTAATTATAACACTGAGTTCTTTTTTGTTGTCACTGTGCCACTGCAGTTGTGTTTTCAGAGCTAACGTCACATTTAATTATAACACTGAGCTCTTTTTTGTTGTCACTGTGCCACTGCAGTTGTGTTTTCAGAGCTAACGTCACATTTAATTATAACACTGAGCTCTTTTTTGTTGTCACTGTGCCACTGCAGTTGTGTTTTCAGAGCTAACGTCACATTTAATTATAACACTGAGCTCTTTTTTGTTGTCACTGTGCCACTGCAGTTGTGTTTTCAGAACTAACGTCACATTTAATTATAACACTGAGCTCTTTTTTGTTGTCACTGTTCCACTGCAGTTGTGTTTTCACAACTAACGTCGCATTTAATTATAACACTGAGTTCTTTTTTGTTGTCACTGTGCCACTGCAGTTGTGTTTTCAGAGCTAACGTCACATTTAATTATAACACTGAGCTCTTTTTTGTTGTCACTGTGCCACTGCAGTTGTGTTTTCAGAGCTAACGTCACATTTAATTATAACACTGAGCTCTTTTTTGTTGTCACTGTGCCACTGCAGTTGTGTTTTCAGAGCTAACGTCACATTTAATTATAACACTGAGCTCTTTTTTGTTGTCACTGTGCCACTGCAGTTGTGTTTTCAGAACTAACGTCACATTTAATTATAACACTGAGCTCTTTTTTGTTGTCACTGTGCCACTGCAGTTGTGTTTTCAGAGCTAACGTCACATTTAATTATAACACTGAGCTCTTTTTTGTTGTCACTGTGCCACTGCAGTTGTGTTTTCAGAACTAACGTCACATTTAATTATAACACTGAGCTCTTTTTTGTTGTCACTGTGCCACTGCAGTTGTGTTTTCAGAGCTAACGTCACATTTAATTATAACACTGAGCTCTTTTTTGTTGTCACTGTGCCACTGCAGTTGTGTTTTCAGAGCTAACGTCACATTTAATTATGACTGTGAGCTCTTTTTTGTTGTCACTGTGCCACTGCAGTTGTGTTTTCAGAGCTAACGTCACATTTAATTATAACACTGAGCTCTTTTTTGTTGTCACTGTGCCACTGCAGTTGTGTTTTCAGAGCTAACGTCACATTTAATTATGACTGTGAGCTCTTTTTTGTTGTCACTGTGCCACTGCAGTTGTGTTTTCAGAGCTAACGTCACATTTAATTATGACTGTGAGCTCTTTTTTGTTGTCACTGTGCCACTGCAGTTGTGTTTTCAGAACTAACGTCACATTTAATTATAACACTGAGCTCTTTTTTGTTGTCACTGTGCCACTGCAGTTGTGTTTTCAGAACTAACGTCACATTTAATTATAACACTGAGCTCTTTTTTGTTGTCACTGTGCCACTGCAGTTGTGTTTTCAGAACTAACGTCACATTTAATTATAACACTGAGCTCTTTTTTGTTGTCACTGTGCCACTGCAGTTGTGTTTTCAGAACTAACGTCACATTTAATTATAACACTGAGCTCTTTTTTGTTGTCACTGTGCCACTGCAGTTGTGTTTTCAGAGCTAACGGCACATTTAATTATAACACTGTACTCTTTTTGTTGTCAACTGTGCCACTGCGTTTGTGTTTTCAGACTAACGTCACATTTAATTATAACAATGAGCTCTTGTTTGTTGTCACTGTGCCACTCAGTTGTGTTTTTAGAACTAACGTCACTTTAATTTAACACTGAGCTCTTTTTTGTTGGAACTGTGCCACTGCATTGTGTTTTTCAGAACTAACTTCACATTTTTAATTTATAAACTGAGCTCTTTTTTGTTGTCACTGTGCCACTGCAGTTGGTGTTTTTCAGACACTAACGTCACATTTAATTATAAAACTTAGCTCTTTTTGTTTTCACTGTGCCCTGCAGTTGTGTTTTCAAGAACTAACGTCAACTTTTCAATTTAATTATAACACTGAGCTCTTTTTTGTTGTCACTGTGCCACTGCAGTTGTGTTTTCAGAACTAACGTCACATTTAATTATAACACTGAGCTCTTTTTTGTTGTCACTGTGCCACTGCAGTTGTGTTTTCAGAACTAACGTCACATTTAATTATAACACTGAGCTCTTTTTTGTTGTCACTGTGCCACTGCAGTTGTGTTTTCAGAACTAACGTCACATTTAATTATAACTGTGAGCTCTTTTTTGTTGTCACTGTGCCACTGCAGTTGTGTTTTCAGAACTAACGTCACATTTAATTATAACACTGAGCTCTTTTTTGTTGTCACTGTGCCACTGCAGTTGTGTTTTCAGAACTAACGTCACATTTAATTATAACACTGAGCTCTTTTTTGTTGTCACTGTGCCACTGCAGTTGTGTTTTCAGAACTAACGTCACATTTAATTATAACACTGAGCTCTTTTTTGTTGTCACTGTGCCACTGCAGTTGTGTTTTCAGAACTAACGTCACATTTAATTATAACTGTGAGCTCTTTTTTGTTGTCACTGTGCCACTGCAGTTGTGTTTTCAGAACTAACGTCACATTTAATTATAACACTGAGCTCTTTTTTGTTGTCACTGTGCCACTGCAGTTGTGTTTTCAGAACTAACGTCACATTTAATTATAACACTGAGCTCTTTTTTGTTGTCACTGTGCCACTGCAGTTGTGTTTTCAGAACTAACGTCACATTTAATTATAACACTGAGCTCTTTTTTGTTGTCACTGTGCCACTGCAGTTGTGTTTTCAGAACTAACGTCACATTTAATTATAACACTGAGCTCTTTTTTGTTGTCACTGTGCCACTGCAGTTGTGTTTTCAGAACTAACGTCACATTTAATTATAACACTGAGCTCTTTTTTGTTGTCACTGTGCCACTGCAGTTGTGTTTTCAGAACTAACGTCACATTTAATTATAACACTGAGCTCTTTTTTGTTGTCACTGTGCCACTGCAGTTGTGTTTTCAGAACTAAGGTCACATTTAATTATAACACTGAGCTCTTTTTTGTTGTCACTGTGCCACTGCAGTTGTGTTTTCAGAACTAACGTCACATTTAATTATAACACTGAGCTCTTTTTTGTTGTCACTGTGCCACTGCAGTTGTGTTTTCAGAACTAACGTCACATTTAATTATAACACTGAGCTCTTTTTTGTTGTCACTGTGCCACTGCAGTTGTGTTTTCAGAACTAACGTCACATTTAATTATAACACTGAGTTCTTTTTTGTTGTCACTGTGCCACTGCAGTTGTGTTTTCAGAACTAACGTCACATTTAATTATAACACTGAGCTCTTTTTTGTTGTCACTGTGCCACTGCAGTTGTGTTTTCAGAACTAACGTCACATTTAATTATAACACTGAGCTCTTTTTTGTTGTCACTGTGCCACTGCAGTTGTGTTTTCAGAACTAATGTCACATTTAATTATAACACTGAGCTCTTTTTTGTTGTCACTGTGCCACTGCAGTTGTGTTTTCAGAACTAACGTCACATTTAATTATAACACTGAGCTCTTTTTTGTTGTCACTGTGCCACTGCAGTTGTGTTTTCAGAGCTAACGTCACATTTAATTATAACACTGAGCTCTTTTTTGTTGTCACTGTGCCACTGCAGTTGTGTTTTCAGAACTAACGTCACATTTAATTATAACACTGAGCTCTTTTTTGTTGTCACTGTGCCACTGCAGTTGTGTTTTCAGAACTAACGTCACATTTAATTATAACACTGAGCTCTTTTTTGTTGTCACTGTGCCACTGCAGTTGTGTTTTCAGAACTAACGTCACATTTAATTATAACACTGAGCTCTTTTTTGTTGTCACTGTTCCACTGCAGTTGTGTTTTCAGAAGCTAACGTCACATTTAATTATAACACTGAGCTCTTTTTTGTTGTCACTGTGCCACTGCAGTTGTGTTTTCAGAGCTAACGTCACATTTAATTATAACACTGAGCTTCTTTTTTGTTGTCACTGTGCCACTGCAGTTGTGTTTTCAGAGCTAACGTCACATTTAATTATAACACTGAGCTCTTTTTTGTTGTCACTGTGCCACTGCAGTTGTGTTTTCAGAACTAACGTCACATTTAATTATAACACTGAGCTCTTTTTTGTTGTCACTGTGCCACTGCAGTTGTGTTTTCAGAACTAACGTCACATTTAATTATAACACTGAGCTCTTTTTTGTTGTCACTGTGCCACTGCAGTTGTGTTTTCAGAAGCTAACGTCACATTTAATTATAACACTGAGCTCTTTTTTGTTGTCACTGTGCCACTGCAGTTGTGTTTTCAGAAGCTAACGTCACATTTAATTATAACACTGAGCTCTTTTTTGTTGTCACTGTGCCACTGCAGTTGTGTTTTCAGAACTAACGTCACATTTAATTATACACTGAGCTCTTTTTTGTTGTCACTGTGCCACTGCAGTTGTGTTTTCAGAACTAACGTCACATTTAATTATAACACTGAGCTCTTTTTTGTTGTCACTGTGCCACTGCAGTTGTGTTTTCAGAACTAACGTCACATTTAATTATAACTGTGAGCTCTTTTTTGTTGTCACTGTGCCACTGCAGTTGTGTTTTCAGAACTAACGTCACATTTAATTATAACACTGAGCTCTTTTTTGTTGTCACTGTGCCACTGCAGTTGTGTTTTCAGAACTAACGTCACATTTAATTATAACACTGAGCTCTTTTTTGTTGTCACTGTGCCACTGCAGTTGTGTTTTCAGAACTAACGTCACATTTAATTATAACTGTGAGCTCTTTTTTGTTGTCACTGTGCCACTGCAGTTGTGTTTTCAGAACTAACGTCACATTTAATTATAACACTGAGCTCTTTTTTGTTGTCACTGTGCCACTGCAGTTGTGTTTTCAGAACTAACGTCACATTTAATTATAACACTGAGCTCTTTTTTGTTGTCACTGTGCCACTGCAGTTGTGTTTTCAGAGCTAACGTCACATTTAATTATAACACTGAGCTCTTTTTTGTTGTCACTGTGCCACTGCAGTTGTGTTTTCAGAACTAACGTCACATTTAATTATACACTGAGCTCTTTTTTGTTGTCACTGTGCCACTGCAGTTGTGTTTTCAGAACTAACGTCACATTTAATTATAACACTGAGCTCTTTTTTGTTGTCACTGTGCCACTGCAGTTGTGTTTTCAGAACTAACGTCACATTTAATTATAACACTGAGCTCTTTTTTGTTGTCACTGTGCCACTGCAGTTGTGTTTTCAGAACTAACGTCACATTTAATTATAACACTGAGCTCTTTTTTGTTGTCACTGTGCCACTGCAGTTGTGTTTTCAGAACTAACGTCACATTTAATTATAACACTGAGCTCTTTTTTGTTGTCACTGTGCCACTGCAGTTGTGTTTTCAGAACTAACGTCACATTTAATTATAACACTGAGCTCTTTTTTGTTGTCACTGTGCCACTGCAGTTGTGTTTTCAGAACTAACGTCACATTTAATTATAACACTGAGCTCTTTTTTGTTGTCACTGTGCCACTGCAGTTGTGTTTTCAGAACTAACGTCACATTTAATTATAACACTGAGCTCTTTTTTGTTGTCACTGTGCCACTGCAGTTGTGTTTTCAGAACTAACGTCACATTTAATTATACACTGTGAGCTCTTTTTTGTTGTCACTGTGCCACTGCAGTTGTGTTTTCAGAACTAACGTCACATTTAATTATAACACTGAGCTCTTTTTTGTTGTCACTGTGCCACTGCAGTTGTGTTTTCAGAGCTAACGTCACATTTAATTATAACACTGAGTTCTTTTTTGTTGTCACTGTGCCACTGCAGTTGTGTTTTCAGAGCTAACGTCACATTTAATTATAACACTGAGTTCTTTTTTGTTGTCACTGTGCCACTGCAGTTGTGTTTTCAGAAGCTAACGTCACATTTAATTATAACACTGAGCTTCTTTTTTGTTGTCACTGTGCCACTGCAGTTGTGTTTTCAGAACTAACGTCACATTTAATTATAACTGTGAGCTCTTTTTTGTTGTCACTGTGCCACTGCAGTTGTGTTTTCAGAACTAACGTCACATTTAATTATAACACTGAGTTCTTTTTTGTTGTCACTGTGCCACTGCAGTTGTGTTTTCAGAGCTAACGTCACATTAATTATAACACTGAGCTCTTTTTTGTTGTCACTGTGCCACTGCAGTTGTGTTTTCAGAGCTAACGTCACATTTAATTATAACACTGAGCTCTTTTTTGTTGTCACTGTGCCACTGCAGTTGTGTTTTCAGAACTAACGTCACATTTAATTATAACACTGAGTTCTTTTTTGTTGTCACTGTGCCACTGCAGTTGTGTTTTCAGAGCTAACGTCACATTTAATTATAACACTGAGCTCTTTTTTGTTGTCACTGTGCCACTGCAGTTGTGTTTTCAGAGCTAACGTCACATTTAATTATAACACTGAGTTCTTTTTTGTTGTCACTGTGCCACTGCAGTTGTGTTTTCAGAGCTAACGTCACATTTAATTATAACTGAGCTCTTTTTTGTTGTCACTGTGCCACTGCAGTTGTGTTTTCAGAACTAACGTCACATTTAATTATAACACTGAGCTCTTTTTTGTTGTCACTGTGCCACTGCAGTTGTGTTTTCAGAACTAACGTCACATTTAATTATAACACTGAGCTCTTTTTTGTTGTCACTGTGCCACTGCAGTTATGTTTTCAGAGCTAACGTCGCATTTAATTATAACTGTGAGCTCTTTTTTGTTGTCACTGTGCCACTGCAGTTATGTTTTCAGAGCTAACGTCGCATTTAATTATAACTGTGAGCTCTTTTTTGTTGTCACTGTGCCACTGCAGTTGTGTTTTCAGAACTAACGTCACATTTAATTATGACTGTGAGCTCTTTTTTGTTGTCACTGTGCCACTGCAGTTGTGTTTTCAGAACTAACGTCACATTTAATTATAACTGTGAGCTCTTTTTTGTTCTCACTGTGCCACTGCAGTTGTGTTTTCAGAACTAACGTCACATTTAATTATAACTGTGAGCTCTTTTTTGTTCTCACTGTGCCACTGCAGTTGTGTTTTCAGAACTAACGTCACATTTAATTATAACTGTGAGCTCTTTTTTGTTGTCACTGTGCCACTGCAGTTGTGTTTTCAGAACTAACGTCACATTTAATTATAACACTGAGCTCTTTTTTATTGTCACTGTGCCACTGCAGTTGTGTTTTCAGAACTAATGTCACATTTAATTATAACTGTGAGCTCTTTTTTGTTCTCACTGTGCCACTGCAGTTGTGTTTTCAGAACTAACGTCACATTTAATTATAACTGTGAGCTCTTTTTTGTTGTCACTGTGCCACTGCAGTTGTGTTTTCAGAGCTAACGTCACATTTAATTATAACACTGAGCTCTTTTTTGTTGTCACTGTGCCACTGCAGTTGTGTTTTCAGAGCTAACGTCACATTTAATTATAACACTGAGTTCTTTTTTGTTGTCACTGTGCCACTGCAGTTGTGTTTTCAGAACTAACGTCACATTTAATTATGACTGTGAGCTCTTTTTTGTTGTCACTGTGCCACTGCAGTTGTGTTTTCAGAACTAACGTCACATTTAATTATAACACTGAGCTCTTTTTTGTTGTCACTGTGCCACTGCAGTTGTGTTTTCAGAACTAACGTCGCATTTAATTATAACACTGAGCTCTTTTTTGTTGTCACTGTGCCACTGCAGTTGTGTTTTCAGAACTAACGTCACATTTAATTATAACACTGAGCTCTTTTTTGTTGTCACTGTGCCACTGCAGTTGTGTTTTCAGAACTAACGTCACATTTAATTATAACACTGAGCTCTTTTTTGTTGTCACTGTGCCACTGCAGTTGTGTTTTCAGAACTAACGTCACATTTAATTATAACACTGAGCTCTTTTTTGTTGTCACTGTGCCACTGCAGTTGTGTTTTCAGAACTAACGTCACATTTAATTATAACACTGAGCTCTTTTTTGTTGTCACTGTGCCACTGCAGTTGTGTTTTCAGAACTAACGTCGCATTTAATTATAACTGTGAGCTCTTTTTTGTTGTCACTGTGCCACTGCAGTTGTGTTTTCAGAACTAACGTCACATTTAATTATAACACTGAGCTCTTTTTTGTTGTCACTGTGCCACTGCAGTTGTGTTTTCAGAACTAACGTCACATTTAATTATAACTGTGAGCTCTTTTTTTGTTGTCACTGTGCCACTGCAGTTGTGTTTTCAGAGCTAACGTCGCATTTAATTATAACTGTGAGCTCTTTTTTGTTGTCACTGTGCCACTGCAGTTGTGTTTTCAGAGCTAACGTCACATTTAATTATAACACTGAGCTCTTTTTTGTTCTCACTGTGCCACTGCAGTTGTGTTTTCAGAGCTAACGTCACATTTAATTATAACACTGAGCTCTTTTTTGTTGTCACTGTGCCACTGCAGTTGTGTTTTCAGAGCTAACGTCACATTTAATTATAACACTGAGTTCTTTTTTGTTGTCACTGTGCCACTGCAGTTGTGTTTTCAGAACTAACGTCACATTTAATTATAACACTGAGTTCTTTTTTGTTGTCACTGTGCCACTGCAGTTGTGTTTTCAGAGCTAACGTCACATTTAATTATAACACTGAGTTCTTTTTTGTTGTCACTGTGCCACTGCAGTTGTGTTTTCAGAGCTAACGTCACATTTAATTATAACACTGAGCTCTTTTTTGTTGTCACTGTGCCACTGCAGTTGTGTTTTCAGAGCTAACGTCACATTTAATTATAACACTGAGCTCTTTTTTGTTGTCACTGTGCCACTGCAGTTGTGTTTTCAGAGCTAACGTCACATTTAATTATAACACTGAGCTCTTTTTTGTTGTCACTGTGCCACTGCAGTTGTGTTTTCAGAACTAACGTCACATTTAATTATAACACTGAGCTCTTTTTTGTTGTCACTGTGCCACTGCAGTTGTGTTTTCAGAGCTAACGTCACATTTAATTATAACTGAGCTCTTTTTTGTTGTCACTGTGCCACTGCAGTTGTGTTTTCAGAACTAACGTCACATTTAATTATAACACTGAGCTCTTTTTTGTTGTCACTGTGCCACTGCAGTTGTGTTTTCAGAGCTAACGTCACATTTAATTATAACACTGAGTTCTTTTTTGTTGTCACTGTGCCACTGCAGTTGTGTTTTCAGAGCTAACGTCACATTTAATTATAACACTGAGCTCTTTTTTGTTGTCACTGTGCCACTGCAGTTGTGTTTTCAGAGCTAACGTCACATTTAATTATAACACTGAGCTCTTTTTTGTTGTCACTGTGCCACTGCAGTTGTGTTTTCAGAGCTAACGTCACATTTAATTATAACACTGAGCTCTTTTTTGTTGTCACTGTGCCACTGCAGTTGTGTTTTCAGAGCTAACGTCACATTTAATTATAACTGAGCTCTTTTTTGTTGTCACTGTGCCACTGCAGTTGTGTTTTCAGAACTAACGTCACATTTAATTATAACACTGAGTTCTTTTTTGTTGTCACTGTGCCACTGCAGTTGTGTTTTCAGAACTAACGTCACATTTAATTATGACTGTGAGTTCTTTTTTGTTGTCACTGTGCCACTGCAGTTGTGTTTTCAGAACTAACGTCACATTTAATTATAACACTGAGCTCTTTTTTGTTGTCACTGTGCCACTGCAGTTGTGTTTTCAGAACTAACGTCACATTTAATTATAACACTGAGCTCTTTTTTGTTGTCACTGTGCCACTGCAGTTGTGTTTTCAGAACTAACGTCACATTTAATTATAACACTGAGCTCTTTTTTGTTGTCACTGTGCCACTGCAGTTGTGTTTTCAGAGCTAACGTCACATTTAATTATAACACTGAGTTCTTTTTTGTTGTCACTGTGCCACTGCAGTTGTGTTTTCAGAACTAACGTCACATTTAATTATAACACTGAGTTCTTTTTTGTTGTCACTGTGCCACTGCAGTTGTGTTTTCAGAGCTAACGTCACATTTAATTATAACACTGAGTTCTTTTTTGTTGTCACTGTGCCACTGCAGTTGTGTTTTCAGAGCTAACGTCACATTTAATTATAACTGAGCTCTTTTTTGTTGTCACTGTGCCACTGCAGTTGTGTTTTCAGAACTAACGTCACATTTAATTATGACTGTGAGTTCTTTTTTGTTGTCACTGTGCCACTGCAGTTGTGTTTTCAGAACTAACGTCACATTTAATTATAACACTGAGCTCTTTTTTGTTGTCACTGTGCCACTGCAGTTGTGTTTTCAGAACTAACGTCACATTTAATTATAACACTGAGCTCTTTTTTGTTGTCACTGTGCCACTGCAGTTGTGTTTTCAGAACTAACGTCACATTTAATTATAACACTGAGCTCTTTTTTGTTGTCACTGTGCCACTGCAGTTGTGTTTTCAGAACTAACGTCACATTTAATTATAACACTGAGCTCTTTTTTGTTGTCACTGTGCCACTGCAGTTGTGTTTTCAGAACTAACGTCACATTTAATTATAACACTGAGCTCTTTTTTGTTGTCACTGTGCCACTGCAGTTGTGTTTTCAGAACTAACGTCGCATTTAATTATAACTGTGAGCTCTTTTTTGTTGTCACTGTGCCACTGCAGTTGTGTTTTCAGAACTAACGTCACATTTAATTATAACACTGAGTTCTTTTTTGTTGTCACTGTGCCACTGCAGTTGTGTTTTCAGAGCTAACGTCACATTTAATTATAACACTGAGTTCTTTTTTGTTGTCACTGTGCCACTGCAGTTGTGTTTTCAGAGCTAACGTCACATTTAATTATAACACTGAGTTCTTTTTTGTTGTCACTGTGCCACTGCAGTTGTGTTTTCAGAACTAACGTCACATTTAATTATAACACTGAGTTCTTTTTTGTTGTCACTGTGCCACTGCAGTTGTGTTTTCAGAACTAACGTCACATTTAATTATAACTGTGAGCTCTTTTTTGTTGTCACTGTGCCACTGCAGTTGTGTTTTCAGAACTAACGTCACATTTAATTATAACACTGAGCTCTTTTTTGTTGTCACTGTGCCACTGCAGTTGTGTTTTCAGAGCTAACGTCACATTTAATTATAACACTGAGTTCTTTTTTGTTGTCACTGTGCCACTGCAGTTGTGTTTTCAGAGCTAACGTCACATTTAATTATAACACTGAGTTCTTTTTTGTTGTCACTGTGCCACTGCAGTTGTGTTTTCAGAACTAACGTCACATTTAATTATAACACTGAGTTCTTTTTTGTTGTCACTGTGCCACTGCAGTTGTGTTTTCAGAGCTAACGTCACATTTAATTATAACACTGAGTTCTTTTTTGTTGTCACTGTGCCACTGCAGTTGTGTTTTCAGAGCTAACGTCACATTTAATTATAACACTGAGTTCTTTTTTGTTGTCACTGTGCCACTGCAGTTGTGTTTTCAGAGCTAACGTCACATTTAATTATAACTGAGCTCTTTTTTGTTGTCACTGTGCCACTGCAGTTGTGTTTTCAGAACTAACGTCACATTTAATTATAACACTGAGTTCTTTTTTGTTGTCACTGTGCCACTGCAGTTGTGTTTTCAGAACTAACGTCACATTTAATTATAACACTGAGCTCTTTTTTGTTGTCACTGTGCCACTGCAGTTATGTTTTCAGAGCTAACGTCGCATTTAATTATAACTGTGAGCTCTTTTTTGTTGTCACTGTGCCACTGCAGTTATGTTTTCAGAGCTAACGTCGCATTTAATTATAACTGTGAGCTCTTTTTTGTTGTCACTGTGCCACTGCAGTTGTGTTTTCAGAACTAACGTCACATTTAATTATAACTGTGAGCTCTTTTTTGTTGTCACTGTGCCACTGCAGTTGTGTTTTCAGAACTAACGTCACATTTAATTATAACTGTGAGCTCTTTTTTGTTGTCATTGTGCCACTGCAGTTGTGTTTTCAGAGCTAACGTCACATTTAATTATAACACTGAGCTCTTTTTTGTTGTCACTGTGCCACTGCAGTTGTGTTTTCAGAACTAATGTCACATTTAATTATAACACTGAGCTCTTTTTTGTTGTCACTGTGCCACTGCAGTTGTGTTTTCAGAGCTAACGTCACATTTAATTATAACACTGAGTTCTTTTTTGTTGTCACTGTGCCACTGCAGTTGTGTTTTCAGAGCTAACGTCACATTTAATTATAACACTGAGTTCTTTTTTGTTGTCACTGTGCCACTGCAGTTGTGTTTTCAGAGCTAACGTCACATTTAATTATAACTGAGCTCTTTTTTGTTGTCACTGTGCCACTGCAGTTGTGTTTTCAGAACTAACGTCACATTTAATTATAACACTGAGTTCTTTTTTGTTGTCACTGTGCCACTGCAGTTGTGTTTTCAGAACTAACGTCACATTTAATTATAACACTGAGCTCTTTTTTGTTGTCACTGTGCCACTGCAGTTGTGTTTTCAGAGCTAACGTCGCATTTAATTATAACTGTGAGCTCTTTTTTGTTGTCACTGTGCCACTGCAGTTATGTTTTCAGAGCTAACGTCGCATTTAATTATAACTGTGAGCTCTTTTTTGTTGTCACTGTGCCACTGCAGTTGTGTTTTCAGAACTAACGTCACATTTAATTATAACTGTGAGCTCTTTTTTGTTGTCATTGTGCCACTGCAGTTGTGTTTTCAGAGCTAACGTCACATTTAATTATAACACTGAGCTCTTTTTTGTTGTCACTGTGCCACTGCAGTTGTGTTTTCAGAACTAATGTCACATTTAATTATAACACTGAGCTCTTTTTTGTTGTCACTGTGCCACTGCAGTTATGTTTTCAGAGCTAACGTCGCATTTAATTATAACTGTGAGCTCTTTTTTGTTGTCACTGTGCCACTGCAGTTGTGTTTTCAGAACTAACGTCGCATTTAATTATAACTGTGAGCTCTTTTTTGTTGTCATTGTGCCACTGCAGTTGTGTTTTCAGAGCTAACGTCACATTTAATTATAACACTGAGCTCTTTTTTGTTGTCACTGTGCCACTGCAGTTGTGTTTTCAGAGCTAACGTCACATTTAATTATAACTGTGAGCTCTTTTTTGTTGTCACTGTGCCACTGCAGTTGTGTTTTCAGAACTAACGTCACATTTAATTATAACACTGAGCTCTTTTTTGTTGTCACTGTGCCACTGCAGTTGTGTTTTCAGAACTAACGTCACATTTAATTATAACTGTGAGCTCTTTTTTGTTGTCATTGTGCCACTGCAGTTGTGTTTTCAGAACTAATGTCACATTTAATTATAACACTGAGCTCTTTTTTGTTGTCACTGTGCCACTGCAGTTGTGTTTTCAGAACTAATGTCACATTTAATTATAACTGTGAGCTCTTTTTTGTTGTCATTGTGCCACTGCAGTTGTGTTTTCAGAACTAACGTCACATTTAATTATAACTGTGAGCTCTTTTTTGTTGTCACTGTGCCACTGCAGTTGTGTTTTCAGAACTAACGTCACATTTAATTATAACTGTGAGCTCTTTTTTGTTGTCATTGTGCCACTGCAGTTGTGTTTTCAGAGCTAACGTCACATTTAATTATAACACTGAGCTCTTTTTTGTTGTCACTGTGCCACTGCAGTTGTGTTTTCAGAACTAACGTCACATTTAATTATAACACTGAGCTCTTTTTTGTTGTCACTGTGCCACTGCAGTTGTGTTTTCAGAACTAACGTCACATTTAATTATAACACTGAGCTCTTTTTTGTTGTCACTGTGCCACTGCAGTTGTGTTTTCAGAGCTAACGTCACATTTAATTATAACACTGAGCTCTTTTTTGTTGTCACTGTGCCACTGCAGTTGTGTTTTCAGAACTAACGTCACATTTAATTATAACTGTGAGCTCTTTTTTGTTGTCACTGTGCCACTGCAGTTGTGTTTTCAGAACTAACGTCACATTTAATTATAACACTGAGCTCTTTTTTGTTGTCACTGTGCCACTGCAGTTGTGTTTTCAGAACTAACGTCACATTTAATTATAACTGTGAGCTCTTTTTTGTTGTCACTGTGCCACTGCAGTTGTGTTTTCAGAACTAACGTCACATTTAATTATAACATTGAGCTCTTTTTTGTTGTCACTGTGCCACTGCAGTTGTGTTTTCAGAACTAATGTCACATTTAATTATAACACTGAGCTCTTTTTTGTTGTCACTGTGCCACTGCAGTTGTGTTTTCAGAACTAACGTCACATTTAATTATAACTGTGAGCTCTTTTTTGTTGTCACTGTGCCACTGCAGTTGTGTTTTCAGAGCTAACGTCACATTTAATTATAACACTGAGCTCTTTTTTGTTGTCACTGTGCCACTGCAGTTGTGTTTTCAGAACTAATGTCACATTTAATTATAACACTGAGCTCTTTTTTGTTGTCACTGTGCCACTGCAGTTGTGTTTTCAGAACTAACGTCACATTTAATTATAACTGTGAGCTCTTTTTTGTTGTCACTGTGCCACTGCAGTTGTGTTTTCAGAACTAACGTCACATTTAATTATAACTGTGAGCTCTTTTTTGTTGTCACTGTGCCACTGCAGTTGTGTTTTCAGAACTAATGTCACATTTAATTATAACACTGAGCTCTTTTTTGTTGTCATTGTGCCACTGCAGTTGTGTTTTCAGAACTAATGTCACATTTAATTATAACACTGAGCTCTTTTTTGTTGTCACTGTGCCACTGCAGTTGTGTTTTCAGAACTAACGTCACACACAAAAAAACCATAATATCTCTGACTCATCGTTTGGGGGTATAAATAGTACCACTGCATTCCTCATCCTTACAAATGTAGGATTAGGCACCAGGATCAAGACCCTTGGTGGTCTAGAGCCTGAGGTACTATTAAAACAACATGTGGTGGCCATTTTGGAAAAATGCGGAAAAATGCGATGTCTCAAAAATTATCTTTAGGGTGTGCTCGAACACTGCGCCAAATTTCATGCTTTTATTGTCAAAGTCATGATTCATCCACATATCTGCTCCGCTAGAATTAATAGTTTTTTTTCAAATATTGGAGCTAATATTGCAAATTCCATGAATACAATTAACCAAAAGAAAACATGTGAAATGGGAAGCAGAATAACTCAGTCTCTGTTTGTTGGGGAGGTCAGTGAAGAGGAAGTCTTATGTAAGATGCAATGAATGAATGAAATGAACAAGTAAATAAAATTCAACCAGTGTGACTGTGAAATAAATACCTGGACAGTGGTGCGAAGCGGGTAATCTGCGGACTGAACGGGGCTTGTTCCTGGCATTATGTGTGATGATGGCAGGAGTCTTGTCAGAGATTTTCCAAGCTTCACGTAGTAGCGCATCAATATTTTTACCAGTATGGGTGTCATTTAAAACTCTGGTTTGCAGAACAAAGGTCTTCATTCTACACGCTGATTTGAGCATGACGTCCAGTCACCCATCGTGACTGCGCCTCCTTCAGTACTGTGTGAAATATCCTACAAACAGCGAACTTCTCCGTCTTTGCAAAAGCCAAAGTGTTTCTCACTCGACAGTCGCCACGCTATGTTCTGTTGTCTCCTGCCATGTGGCGATGACGTCACAGACTGAATCAAGTCTGCAAGTCATCATTAAACGTGCTAAAAACAACAAAATCACATCCATATAAAATCTGCTGTGCTTAAATCCAATGTGTTATTTCCTAATATTGATTGATTACCTTTTAAAACGATATTAGATCGATTTATGTTGTCTGGAAGGTCAACTTGCTGAGCACAGATTGATGTACAGAGTAAATTTTGCAGAGTAAAATTGACTCTGCTGGGATAACATTTGGTCCCAGTCCAAATAGAGTTAAATCAACTCTATCACAGTGCTAAATCAACTCTTATTGGAGTAGAAACACTTGATTTGACATGACTGTAGAGCTGATTTCACTCTATAATAGAGTGTACTTTACTCTATTTAGACTGGGACCAAATGTTATCCTGACAGAGTACATTTTACTCTGCACATTTTACTGTGTAGCTGGATCACAGGAATATAAATGGATACATCGATCTCGTAGGTGAACCGTTACACCCCTTCTCCTTAATGACACCTTTACTCTGTCGTTGGATGACTGTGTTCTTCATTGCAAAGACTAAGTTAAAAATCTTGGTGTGTTTTTTGACAAAACACTTTCCTTTGACTCTCACTTTGAGGAGGTCACTGGAATCGCTTTCTTTTATCTGAGAAACATGGCTACGCTCAGACCTGCCTCGCCCTTTAAGGATGCTGAGGTTTTACTCCACTCTTTTGTGACTTTACGACTGAATTATTGTCACGCCCTTTTATCTGGTCTGCCAAAGAAGACGACTCAAGGTCTCCAAATTGCTCAAAGTGCAGCAGCTCGTATCCTGACTGGAGCTGGATAAATTTGAACACATCCTGTCTTCACTGGCTCCCAGTCCGGGTTCGGGCAGATCTTCTTACATCTTAAATTGTTCATTGAGCGGGTGACGCCCTACGTGTCCTACGTGTCTGCCCGTACGGGGAGATCCCAGGATTCAGGTCTGGAAAAAGACTTTTCTCCTTCCTGCACTAACTTTGTGGAACAGCCTGCCTCTGGACATCAGGCAGGTTCTGTTGATGGATTTAAAGCCAAGTTACGGCTCTGATTAGAATTCAATTAACTACTCAAATTGTACTTATAATTTGATTGTGATTGTAACTTTGCTCTTAACTTGTTTATTTTGAATTGTTGGGCAGCACTTTGATGGAAATCAGTTTACAAATAAATCTACTGTGATCCTGAAGACCTGAACACGTGGGCTGAGCTCCGCAGGCACCGACTGTCGGGGGGTCGATGGAGACACAAATTTGCAGCATGTCTCTGATGTTCCTTTCTGTCTTGGGGCCAAACTTCACCAAAAGACTATTTAAGGCTGAAATGTTCTAAGTGTTCAGATCAGCACTCAGGTGTGGTTTGTACTTTTCAACACAATGTTTGTTCCAAACCCATTTTGTGTAAAACAGCTGTAACTTGCTTTTCCTTATTGTGGGAAGTTGTGTATTTTTTTCCTCTGTTGTATTTATGATGTTAATATGTCGTTGAGTGTCACGTGGTTTTGTGGTGGAAGTTGTCGGCCCTGGTAGATGAGGAAGACTGACCTGGTCCACGTCAGGATGATCGTCTCGGTCGTCCTCAGCCTCAGAGCTGCTCACGCTCTCCTTCACACTCTGCGAGCACACAAACAGCGCCTGAGCGTCGCCCCACTCTGTGTGGTGCTTTCGTCTAAATGTGTGTGGGACTGACTGTCACGTGCTGCTCGGTGGCGTCGTCCAGGACTTTTCGGATGTAGACGGTTGCCTGGGTGTACTCCCTGAGGTCCCTCTGCTGCTGGAAGATGAAGCCTTCTCTGCAATCCCAGCACACCTCTGACCAACAAACAGACACACAGACACGGACAACAACCGGTCCTTTACTGGCTTTCTGACACCAGACAGGAAGTGCTGCCGTGGACGTCACCGTCTACCATCCAAACTCCCCGAACACTTAGACAACAAATTCTACACCTCGTTCAGCACGCCCCGATCCCTGCTGAGGTGGAAACGCAACACTCCATGAACATTCAGCTGGGCTCCAGGAGCGTGTCAATCAATCAATCAATTTTTTTTTATATAGCGCCAAATCACAACAAACAGTTGCCCCAAGGCGCTCCATATTGCAAGGCAAGGCCATACAATAATTATGTAAAACCCCAACGGTCAAAACGACCCCCTGTGAGCAAGCACTTGGCTACAGTGGGAAGGAAAAACTCCCTTTTAACAGGAAGAAACCTCCAGCAGAACCAGGCTCAGGGAGGGGCAGTCTTCTGCTGGGACTGGTTGGGGCTGAGGGAGAGAACCAGGAAAAAGACATGCTGTGGAGGGGAGCAGAGATCGATCACTAATGATTAAATGCAGAGTGGTGCATACAGAGCAAAAAGAAAAAGAAACAGTGCATCATGGGAACCCCCCAGCAGTCTACGTCTATAGCAGCATAACTAAGGGATGGTTCAGGGTCACCTGATCCAGCCCTAACTATAAGCTTTAGCAAAAAGGAAAGTTTTAAGCCTAATCTTAAAAGTAGAGAGGGTGTCTGTCTCCCTGATCTGAATTGGGAGCTGGTTCCACAGGAGAGGAGCCTGAAAGCTGAAGGCTCTGCCTCCCATTCTACTCTTACAAACCCTAGGAACTACAAGTAAGCCTGCAGTCTGAGAGCGAAGCGCTCTATTGGGGTAATATGGTACTACGAGGTCCCTAAGATAAGATGGGACCTGATTATTCAAAACCTTATAAGTAAGAAGAAGAATTTTAAATTCTATTCTAGAATTAACAGGAAGCCAATGAAGAGAGGCCAATATGGGTGAGATATGCTCTCTCCTTCTAGTCCCCGTCAGTACTCTAGCTGCAGCATTTTGAATTAACTGAAGGCTTTTTAGGGAACTTTTAGGACAACCTGATAATAATGAATTACAATAGTCCAGCCTAGAGGAAATAAATGCATGAATTAGTTTTTCAGCATCACTCTGAGACAAGACCTTTCTGATTTTAGAGATATTGCGTAAATGCAAAAAAGCAGTCCTACATATTTGTTTAATATGCACTTTGAATGACATATCCTGATCAAAAATGACTCCAAGATTTCTCACAGTATTACTAGAGGTCAGGGTAATGCCATCCAGAGTAAGGATCTGGTTAGACACCATGTTTCTAAGATTTGTGGGGCCAAGTACAATAACTTCAGTTTTATCTGAGTTTAAAAGCAGGAAATTAGAGGTCATCCATGTCTTTATGTCTGTAAGACAATCCTGCAGTTTAGCTAATTGGTGTGTGTCCTCTGGCTTCATGGATAGATAAAGCTGGGTATCATCTGCGTAACAATGAAAATTTAAGCAATACCGTCTAATAATACTGCCTAAGGGAAGCATGTATAAAGTGAATAAAATTGGTCCTAGCACAGAACCTTGTGGAACTCCATAATTAACTTTAGTCTGTGAAGAAGATTCCCCATTTACATGAACAAATTGTAATCTATTAGACAAATATGATTCAAACCACCGCAGCGCAGTGCCTTTAATACCTATGGCATGCTCTAATCTCTGTAATAAAATTTTATGGTCAACAGTATCAAAAGCAGCACTGAGATCTAACAGAACAAGCACAGAGATGAGTCCACTGTCCGAGGCCATAAGAAGATCATTTGTAACCTTCACTAATGCTGTTTCTGTACTATGATGAATTCTAAAACCTGACTGAAACTCTTCAAATAGACCATTCCTCTGCAGATGATCAGTTAGCTGTTTTACAACTACCCTTTCAAGAATTTTTGAGAGAAAAGGAAGGTTGGAGATTGGCCTATAATTAGCTAAGATAGCTGGGTCAAGTGATGGCTTTTTAAGTAATGGTTTAATTACTGCCACCTTAAAAGCCTGTGGTACATAGCCAACTAACAAAGATAGATTGATCATATTTAAGATCGAAGCATTAAATAATGGTAGGGCTTCCTTGAGCAGCCTGGTAGGAATGGGGTCTAATAAACATGTTGATGGTTTGGATGAAGTAACTAATGAGAATAACTCAGACAGAACAATCGGAGAGAAAGAGTCTAACCAAATACCGGCATCACTGAAAGCAGCCAAAGATAACGATACGTCTTTGGGATGGTTATGAGTAATTTTTTCTCTAATAGTTAAAATTTTGTTAGCAAAGAAAGTCATGAAGTCATTACTAGTTAAAGTTAATGGAATACTCAGCTCAATAGAGCTCTGACTCTTTGTCAGCCTGGCTACAGTGCTGAAAAGAAACCTGGGGTTGTTCTTATTTTCTTCAATTAGTGATGAGTAGAAAGATGTCCTAGCTTTACGAAGGGCTTTTTTATAGAGCAACAGACTCTTTTTCCAGGCTAAGTGAAGATCTTCTAAATTAGTGAGACGCCATTTCCTCTCCAACTTACGGGTTATCTGCTTTAAGCTACGAGTTTGTGAGTTATACCACGGAGTCAGACACTTCTGATTTAAAGCTCTCTTTTTCAGAGGAGCTACAGCATCCAAAGTTGTCTTCAATGAGGATGTAAAACTATTGACGAGATACTCTATCTCCCTTACAGAGTTTAGGTAGCTACTCTGCACTGTGTTGGTATATGGCATTAGAGAACATAAAGAAGGAATCATATCCTTAAACCTAGTTACAGCGCTTTCTGAAAGACTTCTAGTGTAATGAAACTTATTCCCCACTGCTGGGTAGTCCATCAGAGTAAATGTAAATGTTATTAAGAAATGATCAGACAGAAGGGAGTTATCAGGGAATACTGTTAAGTCTTCTATTTCCATACCATAAGTCAGAACAAGATCTAAGATATGATTAAAGTGGTGGGTGGACTCATTTACTTTTTGAGCAAAGCCAATAGAGTCTAATAATAGATTAAATGCAGTGTTGAGGCTGTCATTCTCAGCATCTGTGTGGATGTTAAAATCGCCCACTATAATTATCTTATCTGAGCTAAGCACTAAGTCAGACAAAAGGTCTGAAAATTCACAGAGAAACTCACAGTAACGACCAGGTGGACGATAGATAATAACAAATAAAACTGGTTTTTGGGACTTCCAATTTGGATGGACAAGACTAAGAGACAAGCTTTCAAATGAATTAAAGCTCTGTCTGGGTTTTGGATTAATTAATAAGCTGGAATGGAAGATTGCTGCTAATCCTCCACCCCGGCCCGTGCTACGAGCATTCTGACAGTTAGTGTGACTCGGGGGTGTTGACTCATTTAAACTAACATATTCATCCTGCTGTAACCAGGTTTCTGTTAGGCAGAATAAATCAATATGTTGATCAATTATTATATCATTTACCAACAGGGACTTAGAAGAGAGAGACCTAATGTTTAATAGACCACATTTAACTGTTTTAGTCTGTGGTGCAGTTGAAGGTGCTATATTATTTTTTCTTTTTGAATTTTTATGCTTAAATAGATTTTTGCTGGTTATTGGTAGTCTGGGAGCAGACACTGTCTCTACGGGGATGGGGTAATGAGGGGATGGCAGGGGGAGAGAAGCTGCAGAGAGGTGTGTAAGACTACAACTCTGCTTCCTGGTCCCAACCCTGGATAGTCACGGTTTGGAGGATTTAAGAAAATTGGCCAGATTTCTAGAAATGAGAGCTGCTCCATCCAAAGTGGGATGGCTGCCGTCTCTCCTAACAAGACCAGGTTTTCCCCAGAAGCTTTGCCAATTATCTATGAAGCCCACCTCATTTTTTGGACACCACTCAGACAGCCAGCAATTCAAGGAGAACATGCGGCTAAACATGTCACTCCCGGTCTGATTGGGGAGGGGCCCAGAGAAAACTACAGAGTCCGACATTGTTTTTGCAAAGTTACACACCGATTCAATGTTAATTTTAGTGACCTCCGATTGGCGTAACCGGGTGTCATTACTGCCGACGTGAATTACAATCTTACCAAATTTACGCTTAGCCTTAGCCAGCAGTTTCAAATTTCCTTCAATGTCGCCTGCTCTGGCCCCCGGAAGACAATTGACTATGGTTGCTGGTGTCGCTAACTTCACATTTCTCAAAACAGAGTCGCCAATAACCAGAGTTTGATCCTCGGCGGGTGTATCGTCGAGTGGGGAAAAACGGTTAAAGATGTGAACGGGTTGGCGGTGTACACGGGGCTTCTGTTTAGGGCTACGCTTCCTCCTCACAGTCACCCAGTCGGCCTGCTTTCCCGGCTGCTCGGGATCTGCCAGGGGGTAACAGATGAAGTTATCGCGCTATCAGGCCGCACAGCGCAGCGAGCCGACCGGACGAGTGACTCGGGGAAAAGCAGAGGAGGAGGACTGGTCATCTACTCCAACAACAGGTGGTGTACAAACACTACAGTGACTGAGACACACTGTTCCCCTGATTTGGAGTTTATGACACTCAGATGCCATCCGTTTTATTTGGCCCGAGAGCACGCGGTCGTCATGGTAACGGCTGTGTACGTACCACCGAGTGCTAATGCTAACATAGCATTAAAGACCCTGCTAACAGTTGTTAGCAAACAACAGTGCGGATGGCATTTTCATTGTGACCGGAGACTTCAACCATGTTGACCTAAGATCTGTGCTCCCTATAGTTTTACCAGCACATTACATGTGTAACGAGAGGCCATAACGTGCTGCATAAGGCTTCTTACAGTAACATCAAGGATGCATATAAAGTCTCCCCCCTCCCCCACCTCGGACAATCAGACCATCTGTCCCTGTTCCTCACCCCAGCATACAGGCCTCTCATACAAAGAACTCTGCCTGAGGTGAGACCTGTTCAGATCTGGTCTGAAGATGCCATTCTACAGCTCCGGGACTGCTTCCAAACTACCAACTAGGACATCTTCACAAAGGAGGACCTCACGGACACATCCACTGTCCTGTTTTATATTAAAACGTGCATGGATAATGTCATGGTGGAGAAGAGGGTTAGACATTATCCAAATAAGAAACAGTGGATGAACAGTGAGGTCAAATAGCTGCTGAGAGACCGGGACTCTGCTTTCAGGGCTGGGAACATGGAACTGTACAGCTCAGCCAGATCCAACCTGAAAAGAGGCATAAAACGGGCAAAGGCAGCATATGCAAAGAAGATGGAGGGGCACTTCACGGAGGGGAACCCCCGACGTGTCTGGCAGGGCATTCGTGACCTCGTCAACTTGAACATTTCCTCTTCTAATGCCACCACCACCAACACCAGCACAAGCCTAGCGGAGGAGCTAAATCAGTTCTTTGTTCGTTTTGAAGTTAGCGAGGAAGAGAGTGTTCCGGTGCTGCCACCCGCTGACAATCTGGCCCTCACTGTGAGCATGGAGGAGGTCAGGAGGGTGCTCCGGGGTGTGAACCCATCGAAGGCTGCTGGTCCCGATGGTGTCCAGGGGAGGGTATTGAGGGGCTGTGCAGACCAGCTGGCAGAGGTTTTTACTACCATTTTTAACCTCTCAAGCTGCCTAAACTCTGCCACTATCGTGCCCATCCCCAAGAGACAGTCGGTCAGCAGTCTGAATGATTACAGACCTGTGGCTCTCACTTCAATTGTGATGAAGTGCTTTGAGAGGCTGGTGCTGAGGCACATAAAATCCTTACTGCTTCCCAGCCTTGATCAGGACAGATTCGCATACAGAGCCAACAGGTCCACAGGTGATGCCATCAACACAGCCCTCCACACAGTGTGTCAACATCTTGAACAGTCTGGCAATTATGTGAGGATGTTGTTCGTGGACTTCAGTTCTGCTTTTAACACATTTGTTCCAAGTAGACTGATGTTCAAACTGCACAGTCTGGGCATTGGCGAGCACACCTGCAGATGGATCGGAGACTTTCTCACCAACCGTCTGCAGTCAGTCAGGATGGGGTCCCACCATTCCTCAGTGCTGACAGTGAGCACTGGGGCCCCTCAGGGCTGTGTGCTCAGCCCCATGCTGTACACTTTATACACCCATGACTGTACGTACACCAACCCACAGCAGCAACATCTTTGTCAAATTTGCGGATAACACTACTGTGGTTGGGCTGATTCACAACAACAAGGTTGGGTAGGATTACTTTGAAAGAATACATGTGGATTACATGTATGTATGTACATACATTTGGATTACTTGTAATCTGATTACTTTTGGATTACGTTTCAAAGTAATCCTACCCAACCCTGCATAACAACGATGAGACAGCCTACAGAGAGGAGGTCCTGAACCTCACCACTTGGTGCTCCCTAAATAACCTGGCACTTAACTCCTCAAAGACAAAGAGTTGGTGCTAGATTTTAGGTGGAAGAGGGAGGACCCCCCCCCCCCCACACACACACACTTCTCATTCAGGGAGACACCGTAGAGAGGGTCAGTGACTTCAAGTTCCTGGGAACATACATTTCTCAGGACCTTACATGGGGCACCAACACCAATGCCCTTGTAAAAAGGGCACTGCAGCGTCTGTACTTTTTAAGGTCACTGAGGAAGGTCAACCTGTCCCAGGAACTGCTGCTGTCCTTCTATAGGTGTTCTGTAGAGAGCGTCCTCACCAGCAACATCTTGGTGTGGTACAGGAGCTGCTCTCAGGCTGACAAGAAGGCTCTGGAGAGAGTCAGGAAGTCAGCACAGAACATCACAGGAGCGCAGCTGTCGTCTCTGTCAGACATCTATAACACCAGATGTCTGCGCAGGGCCAGAAGCATCAGCTTCGATGGTTCACACCCTTCAGGAAAGAGGTACGGGTCCATCAAGGTCCGCACATCCAGACTCAACAACATGTTCTACCCAAGTGCAATACGAGTATTGAATGCACATTAGCCTACAGTCTGCACTGTTCATTGGATTTATTTTTTATAAAAGTGAATGCAATGAATAGCACAGACTTCTATTTATATACAGCTACTGGCTCCTTGTAAATACATTTATATATTCTTATTTGTCTTTTATATTTACTTTTTTTACACCTTTGCACTATGGGGGTTATCTTTTAATTTCGTTGTACATTGTGTATAATGACAATAAAAGCATCCTATTCTATTCTCTCAGTCACGTTTTGTGCTGAAACACTACATTAAGCTCAAGATTGAACAAATAAATACCTTTGGAAAATGACAGCTGTTAAAGTTCAGAGATCTCACCTGCTTTTTGTGATCTGTGCATCTGAACATCACAGCTTCTCCACATCAGGGTTTTTTAACCCGTGTATGCGTAATTTTTGCTCAGTTCATTCATATATTCTCAATTTTTAAATGTGTTTTTAAAGATATTTTACCGTTTATTTCATCTTATGATCTCATAAATTCAGTATATGACGCGCACATGGTGTGAACAGGACGGTAATGGCAGAATCACACCAGGAGAGAAAGAGAGAAGTAAAGGCAGCTCCACATTTTGGTTTTATTTCATTCCTACTGACCGCCAGAGGGCAGAGCTTTAGCACCTGGATAACTACATGTACACAAGCACAGAGAGGTCGAGAATGTATACCAACAAAGTCACACCATTGGATGTGACCTCAGTGACATCACTGGTTGTCTTTATATGCCAGACACACCCAGCGCTCGCTTCTTTTCCACATTCTCACATTCTGAAGAAGTTGAGAACGCATTTAGCTACGATTGCTGCTCTCGCTTGTAGCCTCACAACCCACCTTCGGTTGGAGCTACGTGCACTGCACACGTCCTTCAGAGGCTGCGAGACATGGCTTCACCGTTTGGTATTCTAAAAATAACCAAGTTAAATTACTAGTTACTTTATTAGTTACATTCAGCAGCTGCCGCCAAATTGGCCGCAGCTGCTGAATGTAACTAATAAAGTAACTTTTCAAAGTTACTTTGGCAACACTGGCAGGAGGTTTGCAAAGCCTTATAAAATATAGATCCTAGAAAACCACCAGGGCCTGATCTGATTGAACCTTACTTCCTGAAAGTGGCATCTGATTTTACAGCAAGGCCTTTGGCATATGGTTTTTTTAATCTTTCAGTGTAAACTTTCAGCTTGGGACTCAGACGAGGGCGGTCGCATCTCATCCACTCTCCCTTATCTCTGCTCTCTGCCTTAACCTTCAAGTGCCTACTTCACCAGACTGTGAATTCCTCAAATTATATTGGATACTGGATTTATTGGATTAACCATGGAATTGATCAGCTGGTCTCTGAACGCTACTGACACCATTTTTTCTACAAGAAGATCAGGGCCAGGGGACCCTGTGTGTGCCTGGATGTAACTTACCCTGCCGGCTATGTTCTCGACGCCTGGGAGACGAGGCGGGTCCCATGCTTTTCGCCTTTCTCTGTGGATGACGTCGAGGATTTATTCATATTTGGTCTTATGGTATCAGGGCTGGCACTTTCTGGCTTATGTGCTGCCCTGATCTACCGGAAAATTGGCAAGATGGCGGCATCAAGAACCACGGCTCCTCACTTGTCCGTCATGATTAACCCTCTGGGGTCTGAGGGCATTTTTTGGACGGCTCACTCGCCTGGCATAAATGTTTTATTATTGCTGTTAACAGCTCTCCCTGCATCCCACAATCAACTTTTATGTCTCTTTTTTCAGGACAACCTGTGCTTTCAGAATGTATATATTTTTGTTGTGTTTTATAAGTGTAATAAAGGTTTACAATTAAAAATAGGCAAAGAAAAAAATAAAGCGAAAAATAATTTTCCACACACATTTATTCAAAACACACAGCAAACTATAATAAACAACTGTTTTGACACTTTATAAAGGTAATTTGAGGTTTTGTGTGAAAGACTGGACAACAAAAAGGTTCAAACAATAAACACAAATGCACATTTTGAACAATATATACAAAATGGTCTATGCGTTTTGTTATCCATTGATATGGTAAACAGTGCTTTATGCAGAGAAAGCAACTGAGTTATCCAGTAACATTCACATGCAAACTAGTGGAGCAATCCTGACAGTTACACACTCTTTGTTTGAGCATATGAGATTGTCATCAGAGGCTCTCTGTCTGCTCCTGCTTTTACTGATCGCTATGTGTAATGGCGCAGGGCACACTGAGTATGTACTCATAGTATGTACTCATTGGAGCACCCAGGGGGCTATTCAAACGGGTCAACTAGTAACACATCACTCCTGAAAACGATCTTTGGCTTTTCACGTGAGGTAAATCTGCCCTACGATTGGATTTTGTAAAACCATGTGACGCTGAACCAATTCTGATTGGACACTCACATTGCGCACGTCATCACACAGCTTCTACGAGGAGTACAAAGATGGCCGATGGCTGGCTTGAAAGTCCGCTGAGTTAACTTTTCAGCAAAAAAAAAAAAAATAAATAAATTTCTATCTCATATCATTAAAAAGTTATTTATAATTTAGTAAAGCCTGGTCTTAGTCATCGTATACAACGGTGTCAGCCCAGAGGGTTAACAAGTTGGGCAAGGCAATGTATTCTCAGACTGCGATAACTCTTGAACTCAGACGCAAATTGGATGACATCTTGGAGCAGATGCGCGCCTTGCAGATGAAGATGAAGATTTCGGAGGCCGGGGAATATTCTTAATTCATAATTGGGATTTGGTTGTTCAAGTGAAGCTGTAAAAAGTGTTTTTCACTGCTCAACCACAACACGGCAGACTTATCAGCCTGAAGGACAAATTGCCCTGCTGTTTTTCCTCCAGAGGAATGTCTTCAGCATTGGTGAACATTTGGCTTTTTCTTATCTCCACTCACAAAGACAATAAACTGTTTCACAGGACTGAAGCATGCTCCACTCCCTCTCCCCATTCCCCCTCTCACCACCCATCACACACCCCCCGCTCCGGCTTCTGCTCACGTCATCCCTTCCCTTCTGCGTGGGTGCCACGGTTTTAGCTGCGGCTGGTCCCCCATTCCCCCCCAAGCTTACGGTGGCATAACTCAGGGTTGCTGTGAGACCTTCACCCACTTTGCCTCAATTCGGATAATGGACTTCTTCAAACTTAGTGCAGATAAACAATGTCAAATGTGTATGTGTTGTCTTTAATTCTGATGTGTGCCATTATTACGGTAAACAAGTAATAATTGTGGACTAATTGCTGTCTGAGGTAACTGGAGTGTAAACGTAATTTCTCCACTGTGAGTATATCTCATCTCATCTCAAACTAAGGTTGTTCCTTGGCTGTGGAAATCTGCTTTTGTCCTCCCTTTACTGAAGGGAGGTGACCCAGCTTGTTTAAACAACTCTAGGTCGATAACAAACGTATCAGTGCCGGCTAGAATCCTTGAAACTCTGGTTAGTAACCAATTAAAACAGTCTCTGTCCTAAAATGGCATTGTTTCTACGTATCAGTCAGGACAGAAAAAGGACAGTGCCGTCACAGCTGCTCTGAAAGTGGCCAATGAAATATCGGTAGCATTTGATAAGAAACAACACTGTGCATCACTTTTTACAGATTTGTCTAAAGCATTTGATGCTGTTGATCACAATGTTTTCAAGATTAGACCTTTTCAGTCAGGAATTTCAGAGCAAGCGGTTGCCTGATTTTCAGACAATCTTTGTGACAGATCTCAGTGCATTACACATGATGGTCTGTGTTCTGAATTTGTATCAGTCTCCAAGGGTGTACCACAGGGTTCTACTTAAGGTCCCCCTTTTATTTACCTTATATATAAATAATCTGTGTCAAAATGTGACTGATACTAATGTTAGTCAGGATAACCTTCATTAGCTGAAGCTTGTTCTTAATGCTGACAAGACCAAACTTGTGATCTTTAGTAACTCAAAGTTCAGAGCACACATCCCTGATGTGGCCACCCTGGACGGAAGGATCATTGAGACTGACAGTTCTTATAAATATCTGCTTATTTTAATTGATGACTACCTAACGTTTACAGTGCATGTGCTTCAACTAGTGGAAAAACTGAGACTGAAATTGGGTTTTGACTTTTGTAATAAGTTGTGTTTTTGTTTTCATGAAAGAAAGCAGCTTGTTGCTGCCACTTTTTGTTTTTTTTTAATCAGTGCTGATGTTTTCTATATGCGGGCCTCTGCTCAGTGTCCTCATAGAATTGATACAGCTTATCATGCTGCCTTGAGATTTAGAACAAATTGTAAAGTCCTGATTCATCATTGTGAGTTATATTCTCGGGTGGGACGGCATATAAAAGTGTCATATAAAAGGTGATTTTAGGTTTGCTTCCATCTTACCTATGTGTCGTACTGAGCTTTGGGAAAAATTAATTTGCTTATTCTGCTCCCACTGCACAGAACAACCTGTAAAATATGCAATACTGCCGAGTTTCTCTGACTGAGATTAAATCTACAACGACTTAGAGGCAGCTTCTTTAAGCAGTCAGTGCTTTTAATTCTGTGCAATGAACTAGTTTTAAAATTGTCACTGATATACTTCTTCTATTGTTTGTGTTCGTGTGACATCATTCTTTTCATGTTGTGTCTATAATTGTGCTTATTTTAAGCTGCTGCCCGTCTTGGCCACGTCTCCCTTGAAAAGAGGCTTTTAATCTCAATGGGACCTCCTGGCTAAATAAATGTTAAATAAATAAATAAATAAATAAAAAAAACGCAGGAGCACCTTGTCATGCATATATATTTCCTCATCATGGCAATTTGAAGGATTAGCTTCGCTTATGTAGATGCTGCCATCTTGTGGCCAAAGAATATAGTATTTTCCCCATATGAAAGCTGCTTTGGAATCAAAGTCGCAGAACCTCCCAAACTAGTAAAAATAATACCCCCCCCCCCCCCCCCCCCAAAAAAAAAAAAAAACAGAAATCCAGCCAGAAAACACAAAAGTGGTAAAATCCTGAACGTGCCAGTGTTGTGTTATGGATTAATGTCTAAATGTAAATTCCACACAATCAAAGAAGCACATGCGCAAGACTGAAGGCTGCAGCTCTGCCTCTCTCTTGATTGTGGCACGTAAAATAACGTCCATTAACTCCTGGAAATAATGTATTCTGACTTTTTCCAATGGAAACAAATCCATCTCCGTGTCCAGGCAGTCTGTTAGAAACAGTATCAGATGTCCCCACGTCCAAGTCCACAGCTTCACCAGCACGTCTCCACTCTTTAAGCTCCAAAATCCGACACTCTGAAAAAGTTCAGTTTCAGGGTGAAGTGTGTCGTCTCCTCTATGTAAATTCGAGGCATCACTTTCGAACAGCAGCTCAGAAGCTTCATTTTTGGATGGAACATGTTCATTTCCCTCTGTCTGTCAGTTTCTGTTTTGCTAATAAGTGCAACACTGAAAAATGCAGAGAACTGCCAAGTCAAACAATTTCCATAAATACACCTGCTAAAACTCAGAGTGAGAGGAATAACATACATCAGAGGTCACTAATTATGAGCACGTGTGCAGAGACACTTACAATCATGAGTACTTTTTGTTGTCTTACTAACTGGGACGATAAAAAACATGAGATGTCTCCTTTAATTTTGTGTCTGCCACGAAGTAGTGGCACACTGGGGAACAGCGCCCCCATCTGCAGGGAGTGTTTTTTTCACAGTCTGAAAAACCATAACGTGCAAACTGATGAGTGGCCATGGGACATTCTTACCAGGCTGAGTGCGGTACTGCAGGACAGAGCTGTCAGCTGTCCTGGAGCAGTGGACGGAGACGGGTTTGTCGACAATGAACAGCCTGCAGACCACGTCCCATTCATCAGGCCACAGCAGAGCCACACTGCAGCAGCAAAAGCACACACAAGATTACTGACACGAACGAAGGAATAAAAAACTGAATCAAAAGACAATAACGAGTAATAACAAAGCAGAACAACAGGTAATAAACTGAACCAAAGGACAACAACAAGTAATAACAAAGCACAGTAACAGGTAATAAACTGAATCAAAAGACAATATCGAGTAATTAAGCAGAACAACAGATAATAAACTGAATCAAAAACAATAACGAGTAATAACAAAGCAGAATATAAGGTAATAAACTGAACCAAAGGACAACAACAAGTAATAACAAAGCACAGTAACAGGTAATAAACTGAATCAAAAACAATAACGAGTAATAACAAAGCAGAATATAAGGTAATAAACTGAACCAAAGGACAACAACAAGTAATAACAAAGCACAGTAACAGGTAATAAACTGAATCAAAAGACAATATCGAGTAATTAAGCAGAACAACAGATAATAAACTGAATCAAAAACAATAACGAGTAATAACAAAGCAGAACATAAGGTAATAAACTGAACCAAAGGACAACAACAACTAATAACAAAGCACAGTAACAGGTAATAAACTGAATCAAAAGACAATAACGAGTAATTAAGCAGAACAACAGATAATAAACTGAATCAAAAACAATAACGAGTAATAACAAAGCAGAATATAAGGTAATAAACTGAACCGAAGGGCAATAACATGTAATAACAAGGCAGACTAACAGGTAATAACACTGACACAAAGGACAACGAGTAATACAAAGCAGAACAACAGGTAACAAACTGAACCAAAGGACAATAACGTGTAATGACAAGGCAGAATAACAGATAATAAACTGACACAAAGTACAACAATGAGTAATAACAAAGCAGAATAACAACAGGTAATTAAACTGAACCGAAGGGCAATAACGTGTAATAACAAGGCAGAATAATAGGTAATAAACTGAACCAAAGGGCAATAACGTGTAATAACAAGGCAGAATAACAGGTAATAAACTGAACCGAAGGGCAATAACGTGTAATAACAAGGCAGAATAATAGGTAATAAAATGAACCAAAGGACAATAACGTGTAATGACAAGGCAGAATAACAGATAATTAAACTGACACAAAGGACAACAATGAGTAATAACAAAGCAGAATAACAGATAATTAAACTGACACAAAGGACAACAATGAATAATAACAAAGCAGAATAACAGGTAATAAACTGAACCGAATGGCAATAACGTGTAATAACAAGGCAGAATAACAGGTAATAAACTGAACCGAAGGACAATAATGTGTAATAACAAGGCAGAATAACAGATAATTAAACTGACACGAAGGACAACAATGAGTAATAACAAAGCAGAATAACAGATAATTAAACTGACACAAAGGACAACAATGAATAATAAAGCAGAACAACAGGTAATAAACTGAACCGAAGGGCAATAACGTGTAATAAGGCAGAATAACAGGTAATAAACTGACACAAAGGACAACAATGAATAATAACAAAGCAGAATAACAGGTAATTAAACTGACACAAAGCACAACAATGAATAATAACAAAGCAGAATAACAGGTAATTAAACTGAACCAAAGGACAATAACGTGTAATGACAAGGCAGAATAACAGGTAATAAACTGACACAAAGGACAACAATGAGTAATAACAAAGCAGAATAACAACAGGTAATTAAACTGAACCGAAGGGCAATAACGTGTAATAACAAAGCAGAATAACAGGTAATAAACTGAACCGAAGGGCAATAACGTGTAATGACAAGGCAGAATAACAGGTAATAAACTGAACCGAAGGGCAATAACGTGTAATAACAAGGCAGAATAACAGGTAATAAACTGAACCAAAGGACAATAACGTGTAATGACAAGGCAGAATAACAGATAATTAAACTGACACAAAGGACAACAATGAGTAATAAAGCAGAATAACAGGTAATAAACTGAACCGAAGGGCAATAACGTGTAATAACAAGGCAGAATAACAGGTAATAAACTGACACAAAGGACAACAATGAATAATAAAGCAGAATAACAGGTAATTAAACTGACACAAAGGACAACAATGAGTAATAACAAAGCAGAATAACAGGTAATAAACTGAACCGAAGGACAATAACGTGTAATAACAAGGCAGAATAACAGGTAATAAACTGACACAAAGGACAACAATGAATAATAAAGCAGAATAACAGGTAATTAAACTGACACAAAGGACAACAATGAGTAATAACAAAGCAGAATAACACGTAATAAACTGAACCGAAGGGCAATAACGTGTAATAAGGCAGAATAACAGGTAATAAACTGACACAAAGGACAACAATGAATAATAACAAAGCAGAATAACAGGTAATTAAACTGACACAAAGGACAATCAATCAATCAATCAACATTTATTTATAAAGCGCTTTACAGCACCGACTGGTGTCCAAAGTGCTTAACATTAAAAACACAAAGTTACAAAATAAAACACATATAAAATAAAATTTTAAAACAACACATAAAAAAAGAACATAAAAATAACAGAACATGTCACCTCCCCACTAAGTGTTAAAAGCCAGTTTAAATAAATAAGTCTTTAACTTAGATTTAAAAAGTGCTCGGTCAGGAATAGTACGTAACTCAAGAGGTAGCTCATTCCACAGTCTGGGGCCAGCTACCGCGAAAGCATGATCACCCCAGCGTTTATATCTTGACCTTGGAACATCTAAGTAAAGCTGGCCAGACGCCCTTAACGTCCTACTGTAGGTGCGCAAAGTTAAAATTTCAGACAAGTAGGGAGGTGCAAGGCCATAAATAGCTTTAAAAACAAACATTAAAATTTTAAAATCAATTCTAAAACAAACTGGAAGCCAGTGGAGTGAGTATAGGACGGGCGCAATATGCTCACGTCTAGAAGTGTTTGTCAAAAGACGAGCAGCAGCATTCTGCACCAACTGGAGACGCGCAAGAGACGACTGATTAATGCCCGCATAAAGTGCATTACAATAATCAAGTCTGGAGCTGATGAAAGCATGAATGGCGTCTCAAGATCACGTCTACTGAGAAAGTGCTTTATTTTAGCCAAGAGGCGAAGTTGGAAAAAACTAGCTTTGACAACAGAATTTATCTGTTGATCGAACCTCAAACAGCTGTCAAATATCACTCCCAAATTCTTGACAGCTGGTTTTACATAGTTAGCCAAAGCACCAAAATTTGGTGTTACCACATTTGGTATGCCAGTGCGCTCAAACACCATGATCTCAGTTTTACCATCATTCAGGTAAAGGAAGTTTCGGGACAGCCACTGCTTTACATCACGAATACAATTAAATAATGATGACAAAGCATCACTCCCATTAGTCCTCACAGGCAGATAGATTTGCAGATCATCTGCATAACAATGAAAGGACAAATTGTGCTGGGTTATAATTGACCCCAATGGCAGAATGTACAAAGAAAATAGAATCGGCCCAAGGACAGAACCCTGCGGCACTCCACAGCACAGAGGAGCAGTTGATGAGGAAAGGTCCCCAATCATGACAGAAAAGCTCCTTTCAGGCAAATATGATCTAAACCACTTAAGTGCAATACCATGAATGCCAATAAAATGTTCCAACCGGGAAACAAGTACTGTGTGATCCACAGTATCAAAGGCTGCTGTGAGGTCCAACAGAACCAGCACAGCAGGATTCCCTGCATCCACCGACAGAGTAATATCATTATGAACTTTTAAAAGTGCTGACTCAGTGCTGTGTCGCGATCTAAACCCAGACTGGAATTTTTCAAGGATGAGATTGTCTTCTAAAAATGATTGTAACTGTAAAAAGACAACTTTTTCTAAAACCTTAGATAGAAATGGCAGATGAGACACAGGTCTAAAATTAGATAAAACTGATGAGTCCAGGTGAGGTTTTTAAGAAGAGGTCGAACCACAGCAGGTTTAAAAGCAGCTGGAACAGACCCTGATCTAAGACAAGCATTGATAAAAGTTAGGAGACCCGCCCCAACAGTATTAAAAACCTCCTTCAGCACCTCAGCTGGAACAACATCAAAAGGACAACTTGTAGACTTTATGTGTTTTACAACATCAGCAAGAGATGCAAAAGAAATGGGCTCAAACTGTTCGAGCACAGCAGAATGTGCACGAGGAGCAGACAAGTCAACATTACAGCTCTGATCAGCGTTCTGTCTGACTGATGAAACCTTATCAATAAAAAACTGAAGATACTCCTCACAGGTTGTGGTTGTAGCGTCCATCAAAACAGAGGTGTGTGGATTTACAACTGAGTTTATAGTCTGAAATAACACACTGGGACGATGACAACTGCTCGAAATAATATGAGACAGATATTGTGCTTTTGCCTCCTTCACAGCCTTCTGATAGTCAGTTAGACTGTCCCTCAGAAAACCCAGAGACACCTGTAGTTTGTCCTTTTTCCATTTTCTCTCCGCCCGTCTGCAGCGTTGCCTGAGGGCACGGGTCGTGGCATTTAACCAGGGGTCGGATTTTGATTTCCTGGATTTGCAGCGCATCGGTGCAACAGAGTCCAAAATGACTGTGCATGTAGAGTGGAAAGAAGAGAGGATGTTATCTGGGAGTAATGGAGAAACCAGTCCATTCATGGCATAAAACTGAGAGTCCATGAAGGCAGCAGCAAAGTCCCCCGCTGTCGAGGAGGTGACCAAACGGCGGCGAGAGACAGGAACAAGTGGCTTACTAGCAGATGGAGGAGCAATAAATTCAAAACTAACAGGAAAGTGATCTGAAATAGCAGCGTCTGATATGTCCTTAAGTGAAACTGAGAGCCCAAAAGAAATAACCAGGTCCAAGGTGTGTCCAAGATTATGTGTTGGTCCATCCACAACTTGTGTTAGACCAAAAGAGTTCAGGAGGCTTTTAAAATCATCAGCCAGCTGATTAGAAGGACAACAGATATGAATATTAAAATCACCACAGACCAAAAATTTCTCATATTTTGGGATAAAATCTGCCAGAAACTCAGAAAACTCCTGAATAAAACCCTTATTAAATTTTGGTGGACGATAAACAACAGCACAGAGCACAGGACAGTCGAACTCCATCACAAACAACTGAAGTTCAAAAGTGGAGTAGACATTAGAAGATAAAAATCGGCATTTAAAACTGTCTTTAAAATCCGTGGCCACACCCCCGCCATGACCTGATGCTCGCGGGGAGCTGAAAAACGAGCAGCCGGGGGGGAGGAGCTCAGAAAAGGCGCTATTTTCACCTGGTTTCAACCAGGTCTCCGTTAACAGGAGAAAGTCCAGATCACGACTGGAGAAAAAGTCATTCAAAATGAAAGTCTTACTTGTGAGTGACCTTGTGTTGACGAGCACCACACGGACTGAGCGCACGTCAGTCTGCTGGGAGACACAACTGAGCGGGCGCAGGTTCTCCTGCACGCAGCCACGACTGCAGCTCCTCACAGGACGGCGACGCGGAAGTGGAGACCCGGCACCCCGAACAACCGGCCGGAGCCACCGATAGCGAAAAGTCAGGGAACGCAGCACGTCGTAGCCGTCATATGGTGTGAAGAATCCGGCTATGAATTGTCGTGGAGCATGTTTGCAGGAAACAGCCAGGCACACTCTGAGCCGAACACGGACTCCTCCTCTCTTCCCACGTCCTCTGCGACGCAGACGCCGAGGCAACACGCCAAGCGGCCGGCGTAGAAAGTCTGGTACGGACGCTAAGACAGGCGGCGGGGCAGCCGCGTCCCTGGCCGTCCGCCCGAGCCAGAAACAGCGAAATTCTCCAGCGAAGCCCGAACGCTGATAAGAGTCTGGCGATCATACACCAGGAGCGGTGACACATTCCATGCAACAAAGTGTAAAAACAATAAAAACGACACTAAAAGAAGCGAGTGCCGACGGCAGGCCACATACAACGGCGCCATCTTGAAACCTTGAATGAACCAACAATGAATAATAACAAAGCAGAATAACAGGTAATAAACTGAACCGAAGGACAATAACGTGTAATAACAAGGCAGAATAACAGGTAATAAACTGACACAAAGGACAACAACGAATAATAACAAAGCAGAATAACAGGTAATAAACTGAACCGAAGGACAATAACGTGTAATAACAAGGCAGAATAACAGGTAATAAACTGACACAAAGGACAACAATGAATAATAACAAAGCAGAATAACAGGTAATAAACTGAACCGAAGGACAATAACGTGTAATAACAAGGCAGAATAACAGGTAATAAACTGACACAAAGGACAACAATGAATAATAAAGCAGAATAACAGGTAATTAAACTGACACACAGGACAACAATGAATAATAAAGCAGAATAACAGGTAATAAACTGAACCGAAGGGCAATAACGTGTAATAAGGCAGAATAACAGGTAATTAAACTGACACAAAGGACAACAATGAATAATAACAAAGCAGAATAACAGGTAATAAACTGAACCGAAGGGCAATAACGTGTAATAACAAGGCAGAATAACATAATAAACTGACAAAGGACAACAACGAATAATAACAAAGCAGAATAACAGGTAATAAACTGAACCAAAGGACAATAATGTGTAATAACAAGGCAGAATAACAGGTAATAAACTGAACCAAAGGACAATAACGTGTAATAACAAGGCAGAATAACAGATAATAAACTGACACAAAGGACAACAATGAATAATAACAAAGCAGAATAACAGGTAACAAACTGACACAAAGGACAACAATGAATAATAACAAAGCAGAATAACAGGTAATAAACTGAACCGAAGGACAATAACGTGTAATAACAAGGCAGAATAACAGGTAATAAACTGACACAAAGGACAACAATGAATAATAAAGCAGAATAACAGGTAATAAACTGACACAAAGGACAACAATGAATAATAACAAAGCAGAATAACAGGTAATAAACTGAACCGAAGGGCAATAACGTGTAATAACAAGGCAGAATAACATAATAAACTGACACAAAGGACAACAACGAATAATAACAAAGCAGAATAACAGGTAATAAACTGAACCAAAGGACAATAATGTGTAATAACAAGGCAGAATAACAGGTAATAAACTGAACCAAAGGACAATAACGTGTAATAACAAGGCAGAATAACAGATAATAAACTGACACAAAGGACAACAATGAATAATAACAAAGCAGAATAACAGGTAATAAACTGACACAAAGGACAACAATGAATAATAACAAAGCAGAATAACAGGTAATAAACTGAACCGAAGGACAATAACGTGTAATAACAAGGCAGAATAACAGGTAATAAACTGACACAAAGGACAACAATGAATAATAAAGCAGAATAACAGGTAATAAACTGACACAAAGGACAACAATGAATAATAACAAAGCAGAATAACAGGTAATAAACTGAACCGAAGGACAATAACGTGTAATAACAAGGCAGAATAACAGGTAATAAACTGACACAAAGGACAACAATGAATAATAAAGCAGAATAACAGGTAATTAAACTGACACACAGGACAACAATGAATAATAAAGCAGAATAACAGGTAATAAACTGAACCGAAGGGCAATAACGTGTAATAAGGCAGAATAACAGGTAATTAAACTGACACAAAGGACAACAATGAATAATAACAAAGCAGAATAACAGGTAATAAACTGAACCGAAGGGCAATAACGTGTAATAACAAGGCAGAATAACATAATAAACTGACACAAAGGACAACAACGAATAATAACAAAGCAGAATAACAGGTAATAAACTGAACCAAAGGACAATAATGTGTAATAACAAGGCAGAATAACAGGTAATAAACTGAACCAAAGGACAATAACGTGTAATAACAAGGCAGAATAACAGGTAATAAACTGACACAAAGGCCACAATGAGTAATAACAAAGCAGAATAACAGGTAATAAACTGAACCGAAGGGCAATAATGAGTAGGTTAGGAGGTTAGGGGAGGTAATGGTCCAGTGTTTAAAGCGTTTGGCTTGAGACGAGAGGATCCTGGGTTAAAATCCCAGCCTGACCGGAAAATCACTAAGGTCCCTTGGGCAAGGGACCTTTGTGCTGCCGGTGCGTAGTGAGCGCCTTGTATGGCAGCAGCCTGACATTGGGGTGAATGTGAGGCATTGATGTATAAAGTGCTTTGAGCATCTTATACAGATGGAAAAGCGCCATATAAATGCAGTCCATTTAACAACAGATAATAAACTGACACAAAGGACAACAATGAATAATAACAAAGCAGAATAACAGGTAACAAACTGAACCAAAGGACAATAACGTGTAATAACAAGGCAGAATAACAGGTAATAAACTGACACAAAGGCCACAATGAGTAATAACAAAGCAGAATAACAGGTAATAAACTGAACCGAAGGGCAATAACGTGTAATAACAAGGCAGAATAACAGGTAATAAACTGACACAAAGGACAATGGGTAATAACAAAGCAGAATAACAGGTAATGACAGGTGCGTTTGTTGAGAACAAATGTGAGGCTCACAGAAACAGCTCTGGTTGCAGAAAGACTTTAGTGGAGAGGAAAACAGTGGTTGGTACACGAGTCGGCAGTCCAAAAAACACAGCAGCAGTACAATAATCATCAGGCTTAGGAGAGGTCGGAACAAACAGGCAGGAGGTGGAGAACACTATGAGGCAGGCAGGACTATGGAACAGGAGAGCAAGAGCTGGAGAGAAGGCACAAGGTACATCAATCTGGCGAGGAACAAACAACCAGTGATCTTATATAACCCCAGGTGATGAGCTGCAAATTAGGAACAAGTGTGCGTGAAGCACCAGAACAAAGGCGTGGCCAGAGACATAGAAACACCCACCAGCAAGAACCCAGGGACAGACAAGAGTAGAGATGGGTATTGATAAGATTTTATCGATATCGATGCCATTATCCATTCTGCTTATGGATCCGATTCCCTTATCGATACCTCTTGTGAATTTTGTATTAAACGTAGGCTTTGCAGGGTTCTATGTATTTCATTGAGTCTTAAAGTAAATAAATATGAAATTGGTCACTGTATCCTTGATCTCTGGACATAAATAAAAATAAAACGGTGTTTCTCTTTGAAGTTATTAATTCCGACTGGACTATCGTTCTAACTACTTTAATCTGCACAAAAGTGACTCACGACTGACATATTCAGGGATGAAAGTGGTGAAAAACAAAAAAGCTGAAACCCAAAATTACCCCCCCAACACCACACAAAAATGTTTGAATTCTAGAAGCTCTGAAATGCAATCTGGGACTATTCCAGACAATAAACTGGAGTGAGAGCAGCATCCATTTAGTGAGAAAAAAAACCCACAACTTTCCTTATTCAAATTCATTCCAGTAGTATTCTGCTCTTACTAGGATGCAGCAGTTTTCTAGTTTGGCAGAAAGTTCTGGAGGAAATCACTGAAGAAATTAACAAACTGAAAATATGGTTTGACTGAAACAAACTGTCATTAAACTTAAATAAGACAGAGATGAAATGGAGGTGTGAGAGTCACTAGGTGTTCACAGGAAACACTTATTTCTATACTTATTTATGTTCATTGTTAGTTGGTTTTATATTTTTTGTTGTGTTTTGTTTCATCTGGTTCTTTTTGTCTCTTTCTCTAAAACTGTATATAATAACTAATCATTAGATTAATTATTATTACTATTATTGTTGTGGTTGCTATTAATATTAATATATAAACAAAAATAAATTTAAAAAATATTACAATTTGTAATACATTTGACTCATTTATGACAACAAACGCTTATTATGCAGAAAACAAATTCATACAAACGTGCTGAAAATGCCACAGACATGCTAACGCATTAGCATCAGTCCTGTTTTTAAGTTATAAAATACATCTATCAACTGTTTCAGAAGACCATAACAGGTCGGTTTAACATAAAAAAGGTAAATAATACTCACAGATGTATGCTCTTTGGGGGGGAAAATTAAGATAAAGCGAAAGAAAAAAAAAAGAATCAACGAAGCAATAGATCAAAGCACTGCTTCGATCCGCGAATCACTGCTTCGATTGGTTCAAGGTTCAAAGCAAAGCCGCACTGCAGAAAAGTTGATTACGGACCCGCTGCAGGGTCCGTAATCAACATGGAGAAATTATAATTTTCCTGACAAACACCACCAAAAACAACGGCCACTCTGAAGGACCGATAAGGGAATCGTTAAGCACAAAGCTTATTGATGTCAGTGGATCGAATCATTTCTTAATGATACCCGAAAGGAACCAGTTCTCGATACCCATCCCTAGACAAGAGTGATAGAGACCGACAGATCCAAGCATAGTTGCCATGATGACAGGGCTTCTGAAATGGGACAACGTTCAGCAGACCAGAGCTTCCTGTTCT